>NW_017095833.1:0-9403 GCF_001412225.1 Nicrophorus vespilloides
TAACCTAGTTATTTCATGAAATACTGGTTTTTGTTAGTTAATATATTATATAAAGTAAAGTAATTATCTTGTTGTTATTTTATTAACTAAATAAATTATTAAAAATTCGAGAAGGATTTTATCAAATTTGGTGGATTAGTAATTAATTTAATCACACTCATTAACGTTATTACTTAATCAGCAAAGATTTCTTAAATTCTAATTCAAAATATGTTTAAATGAATTTTGTGTATAACATAATTCATTTCATTTATTTATATACTTAATTCACAAAAGTTAATCAAAGATAACTAAATATTCACAACTAAGTGTATAGTATATATAAATTCATAAATGTATGTTTGGGATGGATGAAATCGCAATGATCAAAAGAATGATCGATTAGGTATCAATATTTATGAACTATTAACTGAAGATGTGTATTATTATTCTATGCCTTCAATACGAGAGAGATCAAACGAGGAATTCCATTGAATTATAGATGATTCCACTCGACGTTTGGGTTGTTGTAGTTCGCATCTTTTCCATGCTAATAATCCACAATCCCTGTTTGTATGCAGATATCACAAGGATCCACTTCTTTTTTTCCGGATTCATTCAAATGTTCTGATTAAATATCATAATCTAATTATCGATGGGAAACGGGGATGGCGGTGCGGCAATGTGTGCTTTGTGTCTGCCGTATCCGATGGTTTCTTGGACTACGGAAACGTAATCTTGGAGGGATTGTCGAGCTCTCGTGAATTAATTACAGTAATCCCAATGACATCTATAGCTTTAATCATGGGGTGTCGCCGGAATTTATGTACCATTTCGGAGGGGGAAATCCACCGAGTTTACGGAAGCCTAGGCCTATCCGTATCAACGTAGCTTATGTGTTACACAGCTACGCCTAGATAGATGTGTGCATGTGTACGCGTGCAATCCATAATTTGGGATTAACCGAAAACATGATAATTATACAATTACATATAACAAAGAATGATCTTGGACATATCAATTTTTATGTTGTTGATAATATTTGGAGACTATAGTTTTATTGTATGTATATCTAAACGTAAAATAGAGAGGTTAGATTATATTAGGTAAGGTTGGATTGTTTTTTAGATTGATTGTATTGAAAGGTTTAAAGTGGGAAATGTTTAGCAGTTGTAGTCTAGCCTAACTTCTAAAGCTAACCTTCGTTCTAAACTAAATTCTACTATCAACCTATCAATTAACCTATTTACTAACCTTCCTACTAACCTAACTATTAACATAAACAATAACCTATCTACTAACCTAAATACTAACCTTAATACTAACCTAAATAATACCTTAAATACTAACCTAAATACTAAGCTAAGTTATAACCTAAGTATTAACCTAATTACTAGCCTAGCTACTAATCAAACTACTAACAAAACACCTAATCAAGCTACTAACCAAACTATTAACTAAACTACCAACCTAACTACGAAACTAGTACTAGCCTTCCTACTAACCTTACTATTATCCTAAATAATAACCTATCTAACCTAACTACTAACTTAAGTACTAACCTAAATACCAACCTAAGTACTAAGCTAAATACTAACCTAAGTACTAAGCTAAATTCTAACCTAAGTACTAACCTAACTACTAACCTAGTTACTAACCTAGCTACTAACCTAGCTACTAACCAAAATACTAACTAAACTACTAACCAAACTACTAACCTAGTAGCTTAACCAACCTACTACTACTAACCTTCATATTATCTTAAATCATAACCTATCTACTACCTATCTACTAACCTAACTACTAACCTAACTACTAACCTAACTACTAACCTAACTACTAACCTAAGTACTAACCTAAATACTAACCTAAATACTAACCTAAATACTAACCTAAATACTAACCTAAGTACTAAGCTAAATTCTAACCTAAGTACCTAACTACTAACCTAACTACTAACCTAACTACTAACCTAGGTACTAACCAAAATACTAACTAAACTACTAACCTAGTAGCTTAACCAAACTACTAAGAAACTAGCACTAATCTTGCTTCTAACCTAATGTCAAACTAAACTTCTAATCTAATTTGTAACCTATGTCATAGAAAATTTTTAATAAATTTTTAAAATCGTTTACAATTGTATTTTTTCTCTTAAAATTTGGAATTCTTTTAAAGATAGAAAATTTGTAACAATAAAGTTAAAGTGTTTCTAAATTGCGCAAAATTGAATTCGCTTTGCGTTGTCTGTAATGGATTGTAATTGTGATAAAATGCAAAAAATTTTTTAGAAAATTTCCATCTTCGTTCCGTCGAGGAATAAATTAAAAGATTGCTTTTAGTTGTGACGACGAGGGGCGTCGTGTCCCATCTAAAATACAATGTCGTTATCGTGCCGTGATTCCAAGTAAATTTATTAATTTATTCTTTTTGATTTCGACTGGGCGATTCATCATCCTTCCTTCGACTCTCCTTCGTTCGTTTCACTCGTTCCACGCGAATTTACGTTAAAAAAAAATAGAACGAAAATAAAACTGGGGAACAGCATGCTTGCATACGATAATTACGTAAGCGTTGAACGTTCCTCGCGTGTTTTTACTGTTTGCTGCAACCGGTAATAAAGTGATTAAAGAATGATGTCTTCAAATATTTACTTAGTATCCATTTATTTTTTAATATTTAGTAAATTTGTTCATGATTTAATAGTGCATTAAATTCTTTCTATTTGCACGCTCAACCCTTGAATAACACGATTAATTTGTTAATTCGATACACCAATCCCTTATATAAATGGAAATTTTGTTGTTTTTTTTATATTAAAATATATTAGTAAATGTACACGATTTTGCTCAAAGATGAAAAGTAATGCTATTAAGAATTGTAATATACTTTAAAGAAACCGTGTAATTGAAGAAGCGTGTTATATACTAGAGCTATCGGAATGTTTGATCGTGTTATTTGAGACTCGTGTAGCATTTTATACTACAATGATTTCAAAATTATTTTACTTTCAATGAAGAATTGCAATGAATCGAAGATTAAAAAGTTTTCAGCATTTTTTTTATATTATTTCAAAAGAATTAAGGAATAATAATAACTATTGTTTAGATTGAAAAGTTGTTTAGATTGAAAATATAGTGTACTTTCTTGAAATCTTTGAATTATGTGTAAAAATTGTTAATTGTATAGTTGATTCAAAGATTTCCAGAAATAAATCTAATTTTTCTTTTGTTTTTACAGATTTTTAATATGAAGTCAAAAAAATCCAAAAAATTTAAAATAATCTGCAATTATTTTATGTTATTTCATACATAGAAAGTATTTAATATTTAGTAGTTACAAGAAATTGATTCTAGATCTGCGAATTTGATATAAATTTACTAAATATTCAAAACAAAATGAAATAATCAAATTCATTTTTTTTATTGTCGACCTAATAAAGGAACTATAGAAATGATCATTCTAAATATAAGTATTATAGGATAAAGGATATAAAGGATTTCTGCTGAAATGGGACAGTATTAAGGATATGTCTTGGATGGGAACAAAGTAACGCGAACGTAAAAGAAGACGGAAGAGTAGCAACGTATTGGGGGATCTGTGGGGTGGTGGTGGTCGTCGTCGTTGGCGGGAAACAAGGACTAAGCGCCTGCTCCCCGTCCCATCCTCGTACGCTGGTCCGGTTGATTTAGAGTTTAACTTTGTATAAACTTTGCCCAGAAGTTATTCCAATTCGGAAGTACATCTTAAATTGTAATTACTTCTTGCATATTTAGTGGATACCGAGTGTTTTTAATGTCCCCAGAGAAGGAATGAATCAGCCCGGTGTCTTCGTATTTTACTTAAACTTTATTGAAGACGTTAGTCGGCCCCCATTTGTTCGAAAACGGTTGTGGGACCCAGACCACCCCCTTCATTCGAAGACGATCGATTTACCAACCCCCCTTCAAGCCTCTCCTTTTTCCGAAAATCGCATAAATCCACCTCGCCTCGGCCTCCCCCGATATCCACCAAAATTATTGACGACACTAATTGATATTCGTAAATTAAGTCTACTTCGCAATTACTTAGGGCCTAAATTTTCAACGCTTAATTATTTTTTTTTGTATTATACATTTTTTTGTTCTTAATTAGCTTTATATAATACTCGAGCCTTTTGTGATGGACCATTAATTTCCTGATGATTATTACTAAAGACGGAACATGAAGAGATCATGTAATGAAAATGACATCTGTCATTAATTACTTTTTAGGTGCGCTCCATAGGATTCTACAGTATATTCATCACTAATTTATTTTAATCTTTTGATTTATTAGATTGTTACAATTTGAAATGCAAAGAAATCAGTTACCAATTTTATATTAAAACCGCTTTTTACATGGTAATTGGATCCTGAAGAATGCATGTAAAACAAATAAAGGTTAAAGTTTTCAAGCAACAAGAAAAACATATTGGAAATAAAAAAATACAATAAAAATGTTTATACTTTAGTATCGAACGAATATTCATTTTTATTTAGATCAAAATAGGTCATGGAATATTGACTTTCTGTTACGGCTTCTTAGAACTAAGTAAAAATTATTGTATATAAAAATAAAATTGACCATAATTTCATATTTTCTTAAGAACTGTGATCAGCGTCACAGCAAGGGGGGCGTCAGCCCCAGGCGCATAAATTGTAAGGGCGCAAGTAGTAGGTAAATGTATTATTTTTTGGGCGCAAATTAAATATTTTCCCCTTTTTATTTTTTGATAATTTCTTTTTCTGCGGATTTTGAGAGTGATACATAATAAACAAAAGGTGTCATAAAAGAAACGTTACTATTTTTTATTTTTGCCAACTTTTTTGTTATTTCAAATTTTATTTAACAATCTTCTATTAGAATATATCAAAAGCAATTGAATTAAAATTACTGCAGGTAAAAACTAATTTTATAGAGATGTTTATTATTATAATTCAAGCTTCGTTTTTTTCTTAATTAATTGAAGGATTGATAACTTTAATAACATTATTTTTTTCATTGAAGACAAAACTAATTAGATTATAAAATCAATACGTAATATTATTGTATTAAAAGTTTTTTTTATTTAATAATTTTACTATATTGCATTTTTTTTTTAAATTTTATGTTATTTAACTTTTATTAGTAAACAGAAAGTGTTGCAATATATATTTAGATTGTGACATGATAATTTCTGATTTTAAAATTTTGCTCGGTTTCCAACCAATCTCATGCATAATTTCGTTCCAAGTTCTAATGGGAAAAAAGTTTTATTGAGAATTCGTGTATAAATCATGAATAGTCGCTGTAGTGTATCCTCTTTTTTATTTTTTTTTAAGAAGTCTGGGCACGATACACACAAACTACGTAAATAACAAACTCGTATTTTACGGGCAATTTTAATTGTATTTCACAGCAAAACCTTTAAGCGGATTTGAATGACGTGCATTTTTAGTTATAAAATTTTGCTTTTAACGAACGCACAACAGTATTAATTTAGGAAAAAAATAATCGTTGACGAGTTTTCAAATTAATATTTAACAAATTTAATTCATAGAAATGCGGGCATTTTAAATGTTGATTTAATTATCATAATAATAAAATAATTAGGAAGTGACATAGTATGAATATTTTTAATTATAACCAAAAAACAATTAAAAACAAGAAGAACTATGGTATTTCATTAATTAAATATATAACTATAGAATAGAATTTGTTTAATTTTATGAAAATATCAAGAGATACATGTATTTTAACTACTTCGGACGAGAGGCGGATATATCCGCCATGTCATTTACAAAATAGATTATGGTTATGCAAAGTTATAAGCATATAAATAATGCAAGAAGACTATGCAAATACTACTACTGCTTAAATAGTAATAAATTGAACATTGAAATACTCAAGTCAACTTATAGTATTTTGGGTATTTCGATCTTTAAAATTTAACTTGTAGATATGTAATTTAATATATGAGGAATGTAAATTTACTGTACATATGAAAATCCAATGATTAGAATAAATAAGTAATAAGTTTTAAAATATTCGATGTTAATGTTCGAGTATTTTCAAAGTTATTACTTGTTAATGTTGTATAATTGCAGAACGATAACATTTGTAGATTCCGAATCCGGAGAATATCTTGATAAGTTATGTGCATAATCTGGCAACATAATTAACAGATATCCTCTTGGAAGAAGAGGAAAAAACGGAACTGGCTTGCACTTAGCTGCGGATTGCGTCTCCTAAATTCGCGACTAAGTGACATAAATGATACAAGTGTATTTGCATTTTCTAATTGCACGGATCTTCGTCCTCCGGAAAATTCATAAATTGTCTGCGTGCATTTCTCTCCTCCGTCGTCAAACGTAAACATAATAAAGTTGGTAATTAATATAATTATTATTTATACAACTGGCTGCAACACGTGAGATGGAAGCATCCACACTCCCAGACGGTACGTTTCTGCCGCCCCCGAGGCCGAAACTTTGTACTTTTGATAAACTGGCAGAGTTGCTAACATAAATGGCGAAGTTTCAGACGAAAGGAGACAGGGCAGAGTTTTATTAACCCTCTTCTCTGTGCCAACCAACCCCCTTGGAAATACGTTACATGTTGTTGAAAATGTGTGTGTGTGCGTGTCGTAAAACAAGACACCATCCCTCCAAAATTGCATTTTCTTCTCGCCGTATTTCTTTTTTTCATTTCCTTTGAATTATCGAAAGGATTTCATTGGCCTTAGGGTTGATAATTCAATTTACGCACCTCTCGTTTCGCACAGATTTTCCGATTTTCGACCTCTTTAACTCATTTTCTCCACCCTTTCCAATTTGTCACTTTCATTAGTTTTCAAGTATTTTAAGTTAAACCACTTCAGTCCTATTAGTCAACACATTTAAAATTTTAAGTTTAATTAATATCTTTATATATATTAATAAATTATGAATTAAACTATTCGAAAACAATCAAACAAATTCATTATCAATTATATATGCTTCTAGATTTAAATATGATTTATTTCTTAAATTATTAACAAATTATATTATGAAAATATTGCATTTTCTCTTCGCCGTATTTCTTTTTCTCTTTTCATTTCCTTTGAATTATCGAAAGGATTTCATTGGCCTTAGGGTTGATAATTCAATTTACGCACCTCTCGTTTCGCACAGATTTTCCGATTTTCGACCTCTTTAACTCATTTTCTCCACCCTTTCCAATTTGTCACTTTCATTAGTTTTCAAATATTTTAAGCTAAACCAATTCAGTCCTATTTGTCTACACATTTAATATTTTTATTTTAATTAATATCTTTATATAACAAATTCATTATTAATTATATCTGTTTCTATATTTAAATATGATTTATTTCTTAAATTATTAAGAAATTATATTATGAAAATTTTGCATTTTACTTGTAATTACTTTAGTATGTTTATGCAAGTTAATTTATTTATTCTAAGTCAAAATTTAGATATCTTATCAAAATTTAAGTCAACTGTCGGCAATCTTCTTGTATTATAGAATTTGTATCTTCAAAGAAAATTAGGAATAATTTGTTCGCTAGCCTACTGATATAATTTCTAATAAAGGAAAGAACTACACAATCCATTTAAAGAGCCGCATGCGGCTATGGAGCCACTGGTTGCCGACCCCTGAGGTGTTACATAATTGATAAAAGTATACATTTTATACATTATACCAATCATTGTAAGTGAATTCAAAAAAACCAAAGGTGAGTACATGCAACATTACATGCGCAACTTGACAAACTACTTGTAATTTTTCAATTATTTATAAAAGTAATCAAATATTATTGAAAATGTTTTAAGTGATTATATAAATACTAGAATTAGATTTAAAATTCTGTACAGTGAAAAGAATTAACAAACTGTAAACTGAATTATAAGATAACAGCGATAATTATGCCTAAATGTGTTCAGTCTAATTTCGCTCAATTCTTTACCGGAAAATTTGCGTTCTTTGTGAATGAAATTTCCGCCTCGTGCCCCCTTTTTCCCAAATGAAAATAACTTAAACTTGAAGCGGACAAACAGAAGGATGAAAAAAAAGAAAAAAAATATATATAAATGTACAGAAACGGCATAATTCCTCCTTCATTTTATTTCATTTCATCCTCGCGCTAATTTCTGTTTGTTCTCGACTCGTGAAAATTTCAGTGATTAAAACCCTTTTCTTTTTCATCCATCCATCCCACTTCGATCCGTGCGAATGTAATTAACCTTTCGACGTGATCATTTATTTAAAGGGCTCGGGAATTTTCATTCCGGGAATTTCCACCGCCGTAATCTTAACGCAACACCTTCGGTAATTATACGTTGCGGATTTTCTTTTCCCAACTTTTATTTATTACGCTCTTTCCTTGTTGTTGTTGCTGCCGGCTCTAATACATTTTTTTTTATACTTATTATTGTTGTTGCTGCTCGTTTTTTTTTGTTTGCACTCGCATAAAGCTAATGAATGAATCGCATGCAACGTGGAAAACATTAACATTACTGCTATCAAAAGATTTTCTTTTTATTTCCCGCACAGCATATACAAATGTCACATACTTTCCTCGGCGTCGAATAAACATAAAAATTAAAAGGACTTTGCTGCGAGAAAAAAATATACATACATTTTTTTTTGTACGGTGGTAATAAAATGGATTTGATGTTTGTTTTAAATATTCATGCGGTTTGTAATCAATATTGTCTCCATTATTGTGTCTATATTTGAATGCGGTCATTAAACCCCTACAGTTAAGGGATTCAAACAATTCAACGATATGTATATTTGTTTTAACAATATTGTATATTTTAATAAACATATTTTTTTGATGCAAATTTTACAAAATTTCTTTATGGATATTTTCATTTCAATTAATACAAATATTTTGCAAAAGAAGGAATTTGACACAAAATAAACCAAGAAAAATTGTTAAATAAATAATAAAAAAAAAAGTTTCTTCAAAATTTTGTACTGTAACAATTATATATTTCTTAATATAGTACTAATAATTAGGAGATAGTATTAAAACTATGGCTATGAAAATTCGCCTTGTCTACGTCACGATTAATCAGCTGTTGCTAACGTTAACCCATAAATAAAAAACACAAGTACTGGTTATGGGTCAAAATGACCCGTTTATTTAATAATTCAAACAAATGAAGAAATGATTGTTTAATATAATGAAATATTAATTATTACCAAAGTTATTCCACGTTGAAATCCAAATATTGAATATTACAATAAAAATATTTTTTTGATGCAAAATATTACAAAATTTCTTTATGGATATTTTCATTTCAATTAATACAAATATTTTGCAAATGAAGGAATTTGGTCCAAAATAAGCCAAGAAAAATTGTTAAATAAAGATTCTTCAAAATTTTATACTGTAACATTTTTTTTTTTTTTTTTT
>NW_017095833.1:9422-43923 GCF_001412225.1 Nicrophorus vespilloides
CACTTATTATTCATTCACAACCTGCCATCTCGGGCAATAAGTTGAATGCTTATGTTAGAAAAAAAAAGAAAATAAATTATACATTTTCACACAATTATACATATTAACAATAATAAGTTAAATAATTTGTTTGAAAAATATTAAGAGAATTACTATCAATATTTTTTTAAATTAATATTAGATCAATTTTAATACAAATAATAATCATGTAACATTTATGTATTTCTTAATTTTGTACTAAAAAATAGAAGATTGTATAAAACTATGGTTATAAAATTTCCTTGAGATGGGTCATTTTGACCCGAAATACATAGGCGCAAGTAGTAGCTAAATGTATAATTTTTTGGATGAAGGGAGGCGCAAATTAAATATTTTTCCCTTTTGATACATAATAAACAAAAGGTGTCATAAAATAAATGACACTATTTTTTATTTTTGCCAATTTTTTTGTTATATCAAATTTTATTTAACAATCTTCTATTCGAATATGCCAAAACCACTAAAACAATAAAAATTAAAATTACTGTAGGTAAAAAATAATTTTACAGAGATGTTTATTAATATAATTCAAGCTTCGTTTTTTTCTTAATTCATTGAAGGATTGACAACTTTTATAATATTAACTTCTTCATTGAAGACAAAACTAATTAGATCAATACGTAATATTATTGTCTTAAAAGTTTTTTTTATTTAATAATTTTAAAATATTGATTTTTTTTTTAATTTTATGTTATTTAACTTTTATTAGTAAACATAAAGTGTTGCAATATATATTTATATTGTGCTATGATAATTTCTGATTTTCAAATTTTGTTCGGTTCCCTACCAATCTCATGCATTATTTCGTTCCAAGTTCTAATGGCAAAAAAGTTTTTTTGATGCAAATTATTACAAATTTTCTATATGGATATTTTCATTTCAATTAATACAAATATTTTGCAAATGAAGGAATTTGGTACAAAATAAGCCAAGTAAAATTGTTAAATAAATAATAATAAAAAAGATTCTTCAAAATTTTATTTTTACACAATTATACTTATTAACTATAGTAAGTTAAATAATTTGTTTTAAATAATTATTAAGAGAGTTCAAAATTACTGCCAATATTTTTATTAATTAATCTAATAATTTTAATACAAATAAAAATCGTGTAACATATATTATATATTTCTTAATATAGTACTAATAATTAGGAGATAGTATTAAAACTATGGCTATGAAAATGCGTTTGTTGCAAACGTTAACCCATAAATAAAAAAAACCCAAGTACTGGTTATGGGTCAAAATGACCCGTTTATTTAATAATTCAAACAAATGAACAAATTATTGTTTTATATAATGAAACATTAATTATTACCAAAGTTATTCCACGTTGAAATCCAAATATTGAATGTTAATGATATTTCCTACTGAAAAGTGCACTGTGAAGTATTAGAATACTTAGATTGCAAGAGTTGAATGCAAGTTGAACAAATTAGTCTTTTACATATATCAGTATGAAATCCAAATATTTCAAGAACGTATTTGCTATAGATGGGTCACTTTGACCCAAAATACACTCTACGATAAATGCGCTAGAAACTACTGTAAATTACAATAAAATTGTAAAAAAATATCAGATGGGTCAGTCTGACCCATCTATAGTACGTACAAGTTAAAACAATGCTCATATGATTATGATTAGTTGTGTGATTTATAAATTCGATAAGAAACTAATTACAATTATGGAGATTATTGAATATTTGTGAATCGATATATTGTTTTTAAATAAATCAGTAATAATAATAATAGAAATGAATGATTAAATGTTTACAATTTGCATTTTAGTAAAAACAAGTGCGGGTTAGAAAACAGGTTATATTAATTATAACTAATATTGCTTAAGTCATGAGACTCTAAATCCAATTTAATAAATTAGACTTTATTGAATACAAGATACGGGTTTGTTCGAATTGCCATTAAACTCGATTATTTGTACGTATCTAAAGAGCAACGATATGTTAGAAGACTGGTTTTATTAATTGAGTTAAAAAGCTAACGTGTTTTAAAAGGAGCAGCGAAATTCAAAATCGAATAACAAGAAAAGGATACAAAAAAAACTAGTTGGGGTTGTTCCATTGTTTCTTGATGGATAATGAATGGTTCTCGGCGTCGCTGAACACCTGTGAATTGTTAATTTGAGTTAATGCAAAACGTGATGTTCGACCATGAGAAATCTGCTCTTAATCTGGGTATCTTTATACGTCCGGCCGAATGAGTCACTCCTACACCACTATATTTATTATATCCTTTTTAAAGTTGTATGTGGAAACCCGAGCATTTTTCCATGCCCGTCGGAATAATCATTCGTTAATTATTTGCAAACGTTACGTATAAAAAAACCAAATAGAATTAACAGGAAAGCAGCCAATTGTTGCGGACGTCGTCTGCTGCTGTCGCTGACGTTGGATGCTTGTGCATCGTCGACCAATGTGTAGTGTAGTTTATTTTTAGTCGGCGTGTGCATAATTTTAGACTGGTGGGGTATGCGGATACGGGCAAATTGAGACCATTTAGACTGTTAAGTGTTTCAATTCGCTTGTGTGCGAGCCGCATTCCTCGCATTCTTTCGAAGTGTGTGTGCGCGCGCGCGCACGTGCGGGGGTGGCGCCTCCCGACGTGAATATTAATAGGGGGATGCGTTCGGTTGCATTCTCGAAAAATTTATGCAAGCCGAGGCGTCTGTTCGCTATGCATACGTACACACATTCCTCGCAATCTTATTTCCAGTAAAATGCGTTAAAAAAAGCTGCGACATCCCATTACGGAATTCTTCCCTTTATTACACTCCCTCAGTGGATGGCAATTTGAGAGAGATTTTATATGCAACTTTGCATTTTGTGTTGCCATTGAATTGATCTAAAGAATTTGCTTTTTGGATACAGAATATGTTTTAAGTTTGAATTGAGATACATTTTATCTTTTAAATTCATATCGTCGACTGATATTCTTGAAGTTTTAGAATGTTTTGTATTATTATAAGTTAATTAATGTGTTTTATAAATTTGGTCCGGTGGCAATCGCAAGCCCGACAACCGAAATCTCGTCTATCGAAATCCCGACGTTCGAAATCCCGCCGTTCAAAATCTCGGCTGGCTCAAAATCCCGACGTTCAAAATCCCGACTATACTGAAATCCTGACTATGTCAAAATCCTGACTACCATAATCCCGACAATCAAAATCCCGACTATATCGAAATCCCGACAGTGTCTTTTATTATTATAAATTTCTACAATAACATTTTTATGGTAGTCGGGATTTTGATTGTAGGGATTATGGTAGTCGCGATTTCGATATAGTCGTGATTATGGTAGTCGGGATAGTCAGGATTTCAAGCGTCGGGATTTTAATACAGCCGGGATTTCGAACGTCGGGATTTTGACACACTTGGGATTTCGAACGTCGGGATTTCAATAGACGGTCTATTGTTTGTCGGGCTTGCGATATAGACCCATTTAGTCAGGTCCGATCAAACTAATATATAAGCAATTTTATATACTTTTAAACCTTAAATATATTTACCCAATAATTGTTACACAACTTTGGAATGAGTCATATAGCTTGTTCGAAGTAGTCAGTATTATATAAAGGGTGTCCTAAAATTAACGCAAAATTTGAATCTGCCGCCCCTTGTGCAGTAAAGTATCAAATTGTTTTTTTTTTTGGGGGGGGGGTTTCCAACACTTTACTGCACAAATAGCGGCAAATTCAAATCTTGCGTTACTTTTGTGTCACCCTTTATTTACTTAATTTTCAGACCATAAAACACATTTCATAAAGTAAAGAAATGAATTTACAATAGATAAACAATATATCTTTATAAAGGGTGTCCCAAAAAGTACACAAGATTCGAATTAAATAGAAAACACAGATTTTAGTCTTCAGATTGTGATTTTATGATTGTGACAAAAACTGTTTGGACATTTTTAATTTTGGGACACCCTTTATAATATGTTTTTCAAAACATGTTTTATAAATTATGATCAAAGTAGTCTATAGGCAACTTTACATATTTAGCGTAGTTGTGGATCATAAGACTCACTTTTTCACATAATAATATTAAAATTCAGTGAGTTTTATATCTAAAAAATGTTATAAAACTTTGGGGAGAGTCACATAATGAGGTTTTTTCGAAGTTGTCTGTACTTACCTTATATATTTATAGAGTTTAGCTAAATTATAATTGTCGATTTATCTTTCCAATATGAAAAAGTTTCATTTAATTTTTTTTTCTGTATTTATTATTTTTATAGATTTTGATTTTACATTAACAAAGAAAAATTTTAATTATTATATAATTTAATTTATAAAATTTATATGATATGTTATAATTCATTTTATTTTCATTTATTTAGAAAATGAACTAAGTCCATTTTTCAATTTTTCATTATTGATTATAATAACGTTTGTAATTTGATTTTAGCTATCATAAACAATAATTTGCGTTTAATTATATGAAAATAATCACATAACACATCGAAATGTTTCTATTATTCAATTCCAAATATTTTAGAATATTATGAAATAATTACAATCTTTATGAAATCTTCTTTATGAAACAGTTAAATTTAATTAATTTTTACTTCTTCATTGTTTATATCTATTAATTAGTGATTTTTTTTAATTTAAAATTTTAACATGAGGAAATACAAAATATCAATTATTTTTCAAAAATCTATCTGAAATTATATAGTTCAATTTGTTAGTTTATCTTTATGAAAAGTAATTTATTATAATTTATTATTAATCAACAATTTTTTTTTATATGATTTTGATGTCGGGAAATACAAAATTCCTGATATTACCTGAATCAAATTCTTTCTTTTTTTATTATACCCATGATGGATAACTCAAAGGATATTTCTTATATAACTTCACATTTATAAGGTTAAAGAATTGATCTATAAGGATTTATAGGTGGTCGTTGTATAGAATATTTTGTGTCCAAAATCCGGAACATCGTAATCTGGATATATAATACATAGGGTGCATGAAGCACAGATGTTTGGATCATCAAAAGTCAAGGTTACAATAACATCACATAACTCAGTGAGAATATTTTCCCCATAATAATCAATTATTTATACATCTTTGGGTATGTACAGAATTTATAAAAATTACATTTACAAAAGAATACAGAAAAAAATCATTGATAAAAAGTATTTTTTGTTTTATATATACTAATTATGTGGGCAAATGCGGCTCTTTAGATGAGAAATTGGGCAAAAAGGTGAATATATTTCATTAATAAATCGTTTCAGTTTTCATATTTACTCATGAAATTATAATTTCTGCTATTAAAATAAAATTATACAAAAGTTACACTTATAAATATCGATTATATATTTATTTATTTATGTGTAGACATATGTGAATCGAAGGATATTTATGTTGAAAAAACAGCACGTTTGTAAAAGATTACGTTTGAAAGTGCCGCCGATTTCAAGGTAATAATTACATACATTCAAATACTGAAACCACTTGTTAACTATACATTTATCATAAGAAACGTCTAACGTATTTCAATTTACTGTAACATTATAAGAATAATTATTTAAAAAAAAATTGAAAATTACTCGTTGTAATGTAAATATTGATTATTAAAATTTATTAAATTGTTTATTCGTAATTGAATATTAATGAAATGTGCAAATGAAATAATTTCGTACATAATTTAATTATTAATAATAACATTTATTTTAACAATTATTGAATTACATAAATAATTATAGACAAACAATGATGAAATAAACAAAGTAATTAATAATATAAATTACGTAATAAATATTTTATTAAATTATATTATTTTAAAATCATTTTCTCTAATTATTATTTACAAATTTATTAAACAATAAATAAATAAAATTAACCCTTTACGGATGGAGAAATTTGACGTGCGTAGTTTAGATTATACCTCTGGTTTTGATAACTTTTGAATAACGTCAAAAATATGATGAAAAAGTTTGGCAGCTCCTCAATAAGAACTAAGATTGGATGATTGCATCTCTATAGTAATATATAGTGTTGGGCGGATATATCCGCCGCTCGTCCGCAAAATACTTACATTTGTAATATTCATCATATATCTATATTTTAATTAATTTAAAATTCTACTATAGTTGTATTGCAGACTGAACTTTATATTTTTCTTATTTTAGTTTACGTATAGTCATGAAATTGTATAGAAACTGAATCGTTTTTTATATGTTAACGAGATGAACGTTATGCGGGCATTTCTATAGATAATCATGGATGAGTTGTAGTATTTTTCGTTTGTGTTTGGTAACAAGTGAAGTAATTCATCAACGAACTACACGTTTCCTCATTACATATAACCTTTATTGGAAATGTTATTATTGGACTTCCTTATATCGAATTTTAAAAACCATGACCTACGATCTAAGGAGCCCCCATAATATACCAAATCATTGGTATCATGGATTCTATCTTAGTTCAATGAACTTATAACCTTTGCATCTCACACCTACCATTAATTTCTTCGTAACTATAAAACGTTATAGGACTTCTAATTGATTCCAGAAATTAACAATATAATTCTCGTCACAAATTACCAAAAAAAAAATGAAAGAAAACTGCTTCAATAGGCAGGTGCATGTATTCTATTGAACTCCCGACCGGGAGTGATCTGGGATTACGCAACGTTTCCGTTCGGTATAATGCGATGCCCGGGACCGGTTCTCATACACGGATAACGTCCATTAAATGCCTCTAAAATTGGTTTCGATTATTTGAAAAAATATATATATATATAAATATATTCGACGAAAAAAGTTAATTCCGAGAGACGAGTGCACGTTTAGGATAAAGTTTTGAAGCGTGTGACAAATTGAATCTGATCTTTAAGTATTTCCATGCTCCGAACTTTATTTTTTATTTTGGGAAGAAGTGTGGAAAGAGTATCGCGTCTTCTGTTTATTGGGGATTTAATGGAGCGGAAAGAGCAGAAGCAGGAGGTGTTCATAGAATAAACTTTGCTACTATGCAGAGAAGAAATCAGTGCAAGGTGTGCAATTTACTGGAGATAAACTGCGCAAATGGATGCAGAGCAAAATGAAGAAGAAGTTGTAGTTTGAAGTCTCGAGGAATACGAAACGAGTTACGAGGAGAGGCCTCCTTGACCGCCGCCACCGGATGTCGAACCGTTGCTCTTACATAATAATAATCATGGTTCGTAATAAGCAGCAGGTTTCTAACCTGGTCGTAGTCGCTCTAATATACCCGGCCTCAAAACTAACACCCGAGCAAACACATAACAACAAAAATGAAATAACAAGAAGTATCAATTCTCCTGCTGCGACGGAAGAGAGACAGAGAGAGATACCAACGCATATCCTCTCCTCTAATGGATCGATCCAGAAAACCAAAAAACGTGAAATAGATACGAAAGAGCTGAAACTGGAATCGAAACCAGTTTATTAATTGAATAACTTGATATTGCAAACAGGACACAAATAAAGTGCAATTCGAAAACCAGATGTGCGGGTCCGATGTAATAATTGCAAATTGCATATAGGATTTTCTGGATGCAAAAAAAAAATAATGAAGATTGAAGCCTTAAATAGAAACGTCGGAGATCTTATTATGTTGAACTTTTCAATTAATTTAATTTTCTCGAGAATTGTTTCTATCTTTTCATCGTATAAATTATTGTCGGTGTCATTTCTTGTCTGCTAGTTCTTAAATGGCGTTACGGAATTTGAAAATGTTGATGAAATATAGATGAAAAGCACTTAAGCAAAAAAAAACTAAATCCCAGATTATAACTAATTGAATTATACGAGTTTCGTAATTTTAATGGAAATTTGGTAACAGTGATTTATGTTTTTGTTTTATTTAACTATTACATAATCTATTTAGTTTAGATTTTGTTCAAAGATGTTTATAACGTATACATTAATACAAGAAATAGATCATGTTTTGAATAGAAATTTGTATTGATTTCTTAAATAATATCTGTGATTAATTAAAGCTTCAAAATTAGCATTTTTAAAACTATTTCCTCTTCTTCGTCAGCATTCAGGTCCTGTTTGTTGATATTGCTCTGAAATGTTGATTGTATCACTACTTGGTCTAAATTAGTGTTGGCTTCCACTGACATTTTCTTCGTTTTCTCTCGATTCTTCTCTGATCTTCTTTGGTAGAGAGTACATCTGACACATACCTTAGGTTCCATTTGTCGCTGCTTTTCAGCAGTTCACTGACAAAATTCTGCGGGGTTAGAACACTTCAGCTTCAGCTACATGCTTCCTTGCAACACACCTGCATTCAAAAGTAGCTTGAAAATTGTAAAAATATATTTTTTTTATATTAAAGTAATTGAATATTAAAAAAATAATTATCTTACATCAACAAGTTTATTATTTGTTGATCATTATTTACATAGTACATATTCATATTTGTTTCCACATAATTATGTAAAAAATAATATTATTTATTCAAACATTTACTAACTAATAAAGATAATTTGTTCACATGCATGTAATTACATATAACTTCCCACTTTTAATTTGTTATTTACATAATTTTATTGGACTGAATTATTTCAAATTAATTTTAAATTTTTGAACTCGTTTGTATCAAAAAAATAATTAATTTAAATTCACAAAGCACTTAAATTTTTACAATGATTGTCTATTAAGTTTATAAATTTTGTATAAGATTAATGTTAATTTTTTTATTTTATTGGAAAGATTATGGGTTTTTCTGTCTACAATAAATTATCTAGTCTAGTCTATTTTATAAACGAAATAATGAATTACTATACACCATCGGTTAGAGCTATATCATTCAGTTTCATTTACTTTATTACCAGAGAATATTGCAATTTGTAATTGTAAATAGTGAAAGTTGTAAATACCACGAATCAATTTACTAAATGTTTCCCATATAATAGATTGGACACTGTCAATGTAATCTGTTCATTTGTTATATCATTCCTGAATGGCATTACTGAAAATCCGGCTTCGCTGTACTTCACCGAAACCACTTAGCACAATGCTACACAGTCAAGCATACATCAAATATCCTAGATAATGCTTAATTGAATTACCTGGCTTTCGCAGAATAAACAATTCTCCCAAGCGAATGGCAATTTGTAAACCACGATTAATACTCGAGCCTTTCGGAAGCGCAACAATAGAAGATTTTGCAACGCGCATATGTTTAATGCAAATAACTACATTCAATTTTTTCAGTACAATTTTTTTATTAGTTTTTTTCTTTTAGTTTGTTTGTTTGTTATTCGCTTTACTTTCAGATTTGCGTTGCGTGGCTTCGCCATAAATGAAATATCACGGTCATAAGTTACGACTGTGCAGAATATGAAATGCGTTCCAATTTCGTTTGTCGTTGCGTTGTTTCATTGTTGTTTCCAAGTCGAGGACTCTGGGATTAAAAAAAAAACGAGAAAGAGAAGCGAGATAATATAATGGTTGCATACAAGAATGGAAGCGAGATAAACCTCGAAATGCACGTTTCCTGCAAACAGAAACAAGGATTAGATGTAACTAAACAAAACAAAAATAAACAAACAGATATAAATACAAGCTCCTTGCAAGTTACCGTTTAATTGTTGCAATTACATAATTCATTGTAATTGTGTTCTTATTATAACGATTACGCTCAGGTTTATCGTTGCGTAATTATTTTCGCTTGGGTCGTGGCTAGGAACGATTTTCGTGATGAATTTCGCTTTCGAAAAAAGCGTGATGATTAATATAAATGCGCGCACGTAGAGATTTCGGGGTGAAAAATTGGTGTGCGATTAATATTAATGTTTTGCTTGCACATATGGAGATAGCATCTCCGGGAGTACCGGTAATCCGGTGTTCTCGAGTATGTCTCATTACTTTGTGAGCATGTAAACTTGTCCGCTGGATGGTGGAAAAAAGCAGCAGGAAGATGTTTGCATCAACCATAAATAAACGAAATAATTATCTACCATAACTCATAAACGCTTTAAACACCTAATCGAGAAACGACTTTTTTATTTATTTATTTTTTTTGCCAAGTGAAATTAATTACTCTATATCTAAAATTATATATTTATTAATCTCCAACAGCTTCTTTTTTTTTATATAAATAGTTTACATGGAGAATATCGCACGGAATGTAAAGTAATTTTGTGGCTGCAAGAGTAATTTATTAAACGAAAAATTTAATGGATTGCAAAAACAGATTAGATAAATTTTAATTGGAAATTATAATTAGTTTAAGAATTTTATTATAATTGTTAAAAAATATGACAACACAAAAATTTAAAAAAAAATAGTATTATATCTGATTCATTATTTGTCAATGTTACTTATTTCATTTTATTATAATTAATAGAAAATAAGTAGATTATAAAAATAACATTTTTGAAAAGCTCGATAAATATGAGAATTTTTATAAACATTTTAATAAAAAAATATTTTCTAATTAATTTATTTATTTAAAGTTTATTTAAAGATACAAAAAACTTACATAAAATATCAATAAGACGTTAATTCATATAATGATCTTACAAGTTCTACACATAAACTATAAATAATTTAATTTTGAAAAGTTTGCACTTAAATTATACACTTTTACTGTGTTTTACTTTATAATTTCTAAGGTTTGTATGTACATTTATTAATGAAAACGTTCTTTATTGAAATGTATGCATAATATTTTTTTTATATTAAAACATGCATCACGATGAAAATTAATTTACTTTTGAAATTATATGAAAAATATATAATCATCAATTCATTGATTTATGTACAAATTTTCTAAGAAAAATATTCTTTTTGATTGATTCACTTTCATTTGGGTAAAATTTTTGATAAAAATTTCTATAAATGTATGTATTTTCTAATGAAACTGAAATTTCATTGCTTTTCTTTAATAAAAACTTTAATTAAGAAAATTACATTCGAAATTGATTTGGTTTTTTTCAATTTGAATGTTTTTTTTAAGTTGCAATTTTATTGCTGGAAAATAGATTTACTTATAAAATAAATTCAAAAAATTTAGTAAATTTCTTTATTTTTGAAATTGTATAAAAATATGTAATAAGCATATAATGAATTGGTTTATGTACACATTTTCTAAGAAAAATATTCTTCTAAATTGCTTCACTTTTGTTTGTGTATAATTTTTGATAATTATTTCTATAAAAGTATGTATTTTCTAATGAAACTGAAATTTCATTACTTGTCTTTCATTTTTTTTAATAGGAAGTAAATTACATTTGAAATTGATTTGGTTCTTTTAAATTTGTGGATTTTTGTGTGTGTTTATGTTTTTTTCAATTTTAATGTTTTTTTTAAGTTGCAATTTTATTGCTTGAAAATCTATATTTATAAAATAAATACAAAACATGTAGGAATTACGTATTTTTAAGTTATGAAATTTGCATCTTTTAAGATAAAAATGAATGTAAAATTACGCGGTAGATAGATTTAAGGAAAACGTGTAAATCGAAATTGTAACTTTTTTTACGTAAAACCTTGTATGCAAAAAACCGCATATGTAAAGCATATTACACCGTGTAAAAGCGAAAACATGTAAAGAAAATACCGTGCAAAACGAGGTATAGGTTATTTTCAAGAAAATACTATGTTAAACGAGTGATAGATTATTTTCAACATTTATTTATTAATCTACTTCTTTTAACAGTTTAAATGCAAAAACGTGTAAAAAAAAGTACCGTGCAAAACGAGGTATAGGTATTTTCAACATTTTTTTTTTTTTTAAATCGTGTGAAAGTGAAAACTTCTAAAGAAAGTACTGTGTAAAATGAGTGATAGATAATTTTGAACATTTATTTATTAATCTACTTTTTTTTAAACGCGAAAACGTGTAAAGAAAGTATCGTGCAAGACGAGGGATAAGTTATTTTCAACATTTGTTTTTTTAAGCGAAAACGTAAAGAAAGTACGGTGTAAAACGAAAGATAGTTGTATTAGTAAATATATACTTTTACTAAATTAAGATACTTATTAGTTGTTTGAATAAACATATCAAATGGAAAGTGTTTCTAACATTCACTGAAGTACAATGTACTCAATAGTACAAATGGCAACAGTTAAACGTATCAAGGATTTCAATACATAGTGTTCAATAAATATAGAGATTCATAAATCTTATGCAATATAATGAACGAATACACGCATTTAAATGCTTTGGATGCTGAGAAAAGGTGATTTGTATAGCTTTAGTGACGTTAATTTCAAACGAGTTTTATCCTCAAATCTGGTTTGCTGCTACACATTCTATTTATATACCAATGCACGAGCTACAATAATAAATTTCCTAGCACACCTTTACAATTACAACAATATTCTTCTCAAAACCAGAATTACCTTCTTATTTTTAAATCAGTTTAATAAATAACAAATTGAATGCAAATTACAGCAAAAATCTATAAAAAAAGAAACTGAAAACATCAAAGATTTCTTATTTTTCAACAACAATTTACTTCTAAAAACTCAGAATTAAATATGTTTTGAAATTAGTTTATAATTAACAACAAATTTTTGACACCAATTACAGCAAAAATAATTTTAATGATAGAAAACTGAAAACTTTGTAACACAAAACATTAACAGTTTATTTATTCGCACATTTGTATAAGATTTTGCCGAGAGTCTTGTGAAAAGTTTCGGTAATAAAAGCGCGTCGCCGAAACGCACACATTTTTGCAGATCTAAAAGAAACTTTGTGAACGTTTCTTTTTTGGTACCGCAAAATATTCGTATTTTAAAATTATATTTATGTTCTAAAAGGGGATGGAAATAAAAAAGGAGAAGAGCAACAAACTTTTTGTACTGTTGCTTTACGCTCAATTAATTAAATTTGCCTGAAACATGTGCAAACATTTCTAAATACTTTGTTTGTTTTGACTGAAAAAAAATAAACTGAACGAGAACGAAAGTTTCGTAAAGTTTAATTAATTGCGAATTTAAAACTAGTTTCATATTAACGTAATGATTGTAATTAATTATTTTAGTAAAGCAATAATTATCAAAAAAATAAGTTAAATTTTGATCAATTTATTTATTAATTAATTAGCATATTTATAATCAATTGTACTTGAATATTTAGTAGATTATTTTGATTGTCAACATGCAGAAAAGTACTAAAAGTTCGTTTATCAAAGTGTTTTAATTTCGGATAATCGATTCAAATAAATATTCATGTTTATGTTTTACAACATTGAACAACAAATTGCGAAAGTATAATTAATTTATTCGTATTAGCATAAATGCAGAATATTCACAAAGTAATTACGAATAATTTATGTAGCAATTGTTAATTATATTTTTGCTGTATTAATTGTTTATTATGAATGTTAATTCGGACGCAGGAAAATTCGATGATTCATAAATAATTCTGTATTATTATAATTGATGGAAGAAGCACTTTTTTTATTTTACTGATCAACGAAATTAATATACAAATTTAAATTGCATCACATTAATGTAGAATTAATTAATTAATTAATTATAATGTTTAATTACTGTTTAAATCATATTCAAAAACGAGTTTTAACGAATGTGTCTAATAAAACTACTGAAAAACGGTCAAATGTACAATTTAAATTATTGGTTTCTGTTAATTAATTAGTATATTTCATTATATAAAAGTTTAATACAAAAATATGAAATTTAAGGATTTTGTACAATATATTAAAAAACAAGAAAGTAGTCTATGTAAAAAAAACTATGTTCATTTTTCCTTAGGTTTCAGTAACAATGCGAAATTCTTGAAAATTAATGATTAATTTCAGAAAAATATATTTATTGAAAAATTAGTTATAATTGAAAATGAAAATATCTAAACTTTACTTACAAGAATTTTAATTATTTAAAAATAAAATATCTATAATATATTCATGTTTTTTATATTCAATAATTTATAATGTACATTTTGAGTTATGAGAGTACAATTATGTAACAACATCAGGTTGTAAAGGAAGATTGATCACTTCTTACGTTAATTTATCATGAATTTACGGAGCCGTGATCATTTTTTTTGTATTAGAGAAGTTGTTTTTTTTTTCGTTTGACGTCAAGATCACTATTAATTTTAAACTCGTAATTAATATAAACATTAATTAAGAGAGAGAGTAGAAATCAGAAACACATCAATATTCCCCTACTGTTATTAAACTAACATTAGATCTTTATAAGAAATGATAAAAAAAAAAGTAACACAACAATCCGAGCAAAATGTAATTAAAATATTTTTCTCTACTTTTTTGGTGCGGGAGATTATAAATTTAGTTTTATTTTGATTACATTTATATGTAGGTATAAATACATCAAAATCTTATATAGATTAAAGACAATATTTTTTAAGTGTCATTGATTGTTTATTGTAATTAAAATTGTGAAGCAGTTAAATATTATATAATTATTATTTGCATTAAAAGTGTGCCAAGTAGTTTAGTTTTGATAAATAATTTTAGGTCTAGATTAAATCTGATATATAGATGTATATTAGTCCTTATTATCATTTATTTTTAAATAAGTCTGTAATAAAAGTCTTAGGATTAAAAGTAAATTGGAATCAGATCATAAACTTATTGACCTTTTAAGAAAAGTCATAAAGATTATAAAGTGTTTTCATCAAATGAATCAGTGGGTAATATTTACTTAATATTAGGTCCTTACTGAATATAAACAAGCTCATAGCTAGAGACACACGTCAGAGGCAAGAGGAGTGAGCTAGTGTTAGACTGCTGGATAAGTAGGAGGAAAATGGGATAGCTCAGAGAAGTGAGTTTGGACCCAGCGTTTAATTTCAAATATAGGATCCTGAATTTCCAGAAAGCTCAGGTGTAAAGTTGTTTCACCGTGTTTTGGTAAGACCTGCATTCGTAGTGAAGAAGGGGATGAAAAGTGTTGGTACTACCAAGTTAGTAACAACCCAGAACACACGATCTTTAGGTGCTGCAGATGGGCCAAGATGCCAAAGCAAATCTTTGAAATCTGCTCGAACCAGTGCTGTCCCTTGATGAAATGCTGAAGAGCCAATAGAGATGTAACATTATAGGAACATAATTTTCAAGGGTGCTCTCAATTTAGGAAGATGATGACCGGAGTGGTAGTAGAAACACGTCGAAGTGAAGTGCTTGCTAGCAAAGACAATCTGCATTTCGGAGACTTACTAAAAACCCAACCTGGATGCGAATAAAGAAGGGAAGAGATTTTAGGAATCCCATAGTACTACGAGTTCACACATAATCCCTATGCAAGGTTTCCTATCATCTCCAAAGATGCAATTGTAATACAACAGATATTATTATTTTTTTCTTTTCTTATCATTACAGTTGATGTAATTAAAAATTTTCTGACATAATCTGAAACTAGTAATATTTCATAATGATATTAACTATCATTGATTTTCTTTTGCTAATGAAGAAAGAAAATCTTAGGATTATTAAAAGCATAGTTGTTATTATTCAAGGAACGATCTGTAAAGCAGAAAAAGTCTTTGGATAAAATGTATATTAGAGTTGTAATCAATTTCAGATGAGAAACCTATATTGAATCAGTTTTAGTGAATGCAGATCACGAAGATCGTAATTATTCTTTCATTAAAAAACAATCATCGGAGCATCGGCGGTCCGAAGCTCTGTGATCCACGTCCCCACTTCTATATCCGATGATTACGTATTAATCGTAAAGGGGGGCCCGCGTTTCGGGCAATTAACGCAGTTTAACAGATGCAAGTGTTAAAATAGCGGCGAACAGAACGAATTATTATAATAACCGGCGAGATAAACGCCTGCCCGTACCATCATTACGATGCCCATGCAACGCATTAATAATATGGGCCATTACATAAGTACGGCCACCTACTTATCTTCCGTTTCAATTACATTCTGTTCCACTCGTTTTTTTTTTATTTTAATTTTTATTTATTTACTTTTTTTGTGCTCGTTCGAGGATTTCCCGCTCCTCCACTCATTACGTAACTCAAAATGATTAATGGTCGAGTGTCTCTCCTTTAACTTTTCAGTAAATCTAAATAAAGCGCGTCATTGTTCCGAAGAGTTTCCCTCCTGCTACTCTTCCACCACAAGCACATCACATCGTTGGAGGCGGAGTAGAGTGTAAATATCCATTAACCCATTTCCCGCGATTCATTTTCGCCGCGGAAAAAGGAGTTAATAATTCGATGAGGATGAAATCGGTTCGGATAATGGGATTTGCGGCAGAATGCACTTACCGTTCTTCCCAAACCCGACGTTATTAATTCATTTACCTTTCGATGCGTTTAAATCGTAAGAGGAAACCGGAAGCAGAAGGACTGAAAATTGACGGTGGCCTTGAACTTGCTCTCTCTATATCGATTCACGGATTATGTACGTTGTAAAGCCTCTCCCTCGAGCTTGATTTATTCATCTCTTCCGACGCGATGCAAAGTAGATTTT
This sequence comes from Nicrophorus vespilloides, assembly GCF_001412225.1. Classification (NCBI taxonomy): domain Eukaryota; kingdom Metazoa; phylum Arthropoda; class Insecta; order Coleoptera; family Silphidae; genus Nicrophorus; species Nicrophorus vespilloides. The sequence goes on from NW_017095833.1 coordinate 25,892, forward strand.
ATGGATTCTCCTCCCCCCAAAAAAAAAACTTCGATCCCCTCTTTTATCCCAACGTTTACTTAATATTTTCTCTCACTCTCCCCCTTCTGTTTTAATGTATAAATATAATTTGGTATTATGCAGGCGGCTTTGCGAAATAAAAAAAATACAATCATAATAAGTTAATAGCACCCGCATAAATTTTATTATCCACCCTCTAAAGAAGTAACAAAAAAAAATAAATAAAACGCGAGCAGCGAAAATTATTACAATAGTTATTTTCTTGCCAAGTATTTTTTTGTTGTTATTTTCATTTTGTAGTTAATTTGTGTAGGTTTAGTGTCGTGGCGACATCTGTGTTTATTATCGTAACTCATTTGAAGTTCGGCAAAAGCCATTAAATCCTTTCGATCCCAGTTGGTTTGGTTCGGCACAATTTCCCAACTTGCCATCATTAAAACCACGCGGGGTTCGATGATACTGGTAATTCCTCGTTACTACAGTATGGGAGGCCACCTATGCATATTATCCTATTGGCCTCGATCCTAACGTGAATTATAGTTTATTTATAACAACAAAGAAGTTGCGCCGGGTAATTTAGCCGCAAGTCAAGTCCGGTACGGTTCAATGTAATAGTTTGGCTGCGATCCGGACCAACAAAATACAAACATAAGCAAAACCGAAATACTGCCATGCATAAACTAAAATAACATTCAACTTTGCCACCGGCTAATTTAGTGCGGCATGATAATATTGTAATTTGCAAAGTACTGTTTAAAGCTTGAATTAATCGAATTAGTTAATTGATGCAGCAAAGTGTCTTTTAATCTAAATACATTTATATAGTTGAATGAACAATTACATAAAAGCTTTCATTAATAATTGGTTTAATTCATAAGCTCTCTATAAGAGGATTTAAATTATTAATTTTTAATGATTATATCTAGTTTTTGGACTATAAGACGCATCCCAAATTATTCAAGAGAATATTAACTACTGGCAACTAAGAGTATTTTAATTAATAGTTTATTTGTCAGATTATAGGATTCCAAATTTTATGAGACAATATTTAGAAACAAAAATAACAAAATTCCATAAATTTTATAATCAACACTATAAGTTTTTATTTTGATGACAAGAGGTTTTTAATTTTTAATTTCTTACTTATTTTTTGGACTATAAGACGCATTTAAAATTGTTCAAGAAGACTTGATGATTTATATGATTATACCGATTTTTTTTGAATCAAATTTATGATACAAATAAATATAAAAAACTAATCAATAAAGAAAATTTAATTAATTTAACATGAGGTTATTTCTTTGCTGAAAACAGAGAGGATTTTATTAGCAAACTTCAGAGATCTAAATGTATAAATTGCATGTGCGGTTTTACAAATGAAACCGTCGTCGTGTTTTAATATCAAATTTCAAGACGACGATGCAAACCCTATTAAGATGGTTGAGTTGTGGGCGTTCTTGTAACCAGGTCCAATTAGTCTCTATTGAAGTGTTGGGATTGCAATAAATCTCTTCTGGGTAGAACTAGCACCTCCAGCTACGTCTGCACGAAGCAACGAATGCGAAGATCTCGTGCGAATTAGCCGAAAATTAAGACGTCTTTCCTCGGAATTAATTCCGAATTTGATAAATAATAAAAAGCACTTAAGTGTTGCTGCTCCGCTCGACGACTTAAGTGGTTCGAATCCAACCGAGACTACGGCTCCGCATAGTGCTGGAAACGCAATTTTCCACCCCCGCAGGGGCAATCCCTTAAAGTGCAATTTCATCCCCCTGTATTTTCTATATACCTATATATGCTACGTGTGTCTGTCTGTATATATTTTTTTTTTTCGTTCGCTCGGCATCCCTGGGGCGAGGGCTCAACGTTTGTAAGTAGCTTGTTTATAAATCACGAGGTCTTATTAGTCCTTTCGTGATACGGGCAACAACTAGTATCAATTAAAAATGATTAATGTGCGGCCAAAAACTGTCACAATTCATTTCGGGCTCGATATGTTATATGGCGCTGGATGTATGTTGCCGTTCCTCGGTCATCCAGAAGAGGGTTCGGAGGGTGGAAAGTGGGTGAGGTGGACTGAGGATGTTGGATGCGGTGGATGAGGAACGGTGGTGGACAGCAGGGATGAGGATGTGGACGAGGATGAAATAAAATGGGGAAAAAATCTGATAACTACTGCCCTCCCCCATTAATATATCTCCGCTCGACTGCTCGTTTATTATTAACAACAAATTGATCGAAAATTCAAAATGTTTACTCTGTTCGATGAGTACACAATTACTTCCGTTAGATTTTCAGTTAATCAAAGATACCCTTTTTTTTGTATACTATAATATTTTTTTTTACATTTCTATTAAAACTGTAGAAAATTACATAGCACCACGATAAACCTTTGGTAGCACTGTTGACTATGACAGTTTGTCTGCTACGATATGTGAAAAATGACAGAGTATACTGTATTTACGTTTTATTTAATTACAGGAAAACTATGCAGGCTAATTACAAAGTAGAACAAAAATCTTAAATTAAAGAGTACCAACTTTCGAATGCGCTGAAAATATCTAGTATTAACCCTTTGCGGACGAGAGGCGGATATATACGACCTATCCTTTATACATATGCAAAATTGCATATCATATTTTATTATTGTATAAAAAGTGCTTCAGCGTTATGTAATTATTATACAACATAAGTTACCTAATGTTAATGACTTAATCGAGAAATAAATATTTTTAATGTTTTCAGTTTTTAATTAATTACTCAAGATACCCTTTTTTTTGTATACTATAATAGATTTTTGACATTTCTATTAAAACTGTAGATAATTACAGCACAACGATAAACCTTTGGTAGCACTGTTGACTATGACAGTTTGTCTGCTACGATATGTGAAAAATGACAACATATAATGTTTTATTTAATTACAGGAAAACAACGCAGGCTAATTACAAAGTAGAACAAAAATCTTAAATTAAAGAGTACCAACTTTCGAATGCGCTGAAAATGTCTAGTATAAACAATTTGTGGACGAGAGGCGGATATATACGACATATCCTTTATACATATGCAAAATTGCATATCATATTTTATTATTGTATAAGAAGTGCTTCAACGTTATGAAATTTATTATACAACAAAATGACATAATCGAGAAATAAAGATTTTTTGATATTTTCAGTTTTTAATTAATGACTTAACTATGCAAACTACATACATATTATCACCTTTCTAACGATACCACTGACAAATTGATGCTGTCATTCCTTCATCTGCTACGAGCTGTGAAAACTGTTGAAGTTGAAAGTGCACTATCTTCATGTTTCATTTAACTTCAGGATAACAACGCATGCTAATTACATAATAGAACATAAACTGAAAACTTTATTTGTTAAATCACTGCTCAACTTGAATTGTTCATTTTCCCTATTAACTCGAAAATTCAATAACTTCTATTACATTTTAATTGTTGATTAAGATTATAAAAAAAATCTTATGTAATTTTTAATATTTTTTTAAGCGTTTTTCATTTTCGCGTGCAAATATTTATAGATGTATTTCTTTCTCTTCAGTTTTGCTATGTTAACGCCTCATTAAATGTGACTGGATTGTAAATGTCAGATAATGGCATTTATAATGTCATTTTGAATCTCTCATTAGAGCAGCATACGCGAATGACAGGATGGTAGGTGGGCAGGAATTCGTCCTTCTTCCGTTCCCTCTCGTACCAAAGTCGCACAGCGACAAACAACGTCCGCACTAATTAAACTATAAAGAACCGATGGTCGTAATTAACGCATCACATTTGCGCTCGAGCGAGACAACTTAACCTATAGCTACTACCTGCGAATTAAGTTTTCTTTATGCATGGTTACATAAAAGGAGGATAATCGTTAATTATAATACACTTTGCCACATACAAAAGGTTTTTAAATGGATTAATTAATATTCAAAAAGTGGGACAACCGCTTTCATCGTTTCACATATTTACATCACGGCTATCGTATTTTTACCTATTGAAGATTACATTTTATGTACATTAATTGATTCAGTCTCTTTTAATTTAGTTATAAATGTGGACACTATAAAAGCAATTCTATTGAATTCCAATGGAAATATTTAATCGCCGGAAGATCGATCGATTTTCTTTTCTTCATGCTTTTGACAAATCAATTATGAGCTAAAAATCTATAGTTGTCAACATTTTTTACATTCCTAACTAATTAATCAAATAAAATCAATTACACAGATATGTATTTACCCGAGAAGACTTATTTATTCATATGTATGTAATTATTTCATTAAACTGATATTATATTTATTTATTTTCAGTTTATGTATGTTTACTGATACTCCTAACTCTCCGTTACTCGCGCGGCGTCTGCAAGACACTAATGGGTACAAACCATTATATAATTAAAAATATAATTAAACGTTTATACGTAGTTACTGTTAAGACTAATTTATATATTGTGAATATTTATATAATAATAACTGATTTATGTATTAAAGCCTAAACATATTTGCGAAACTTATACAATTCAAAATATTTATTAATAATTGATGTAACAAAAAAAAATGATAACATTTACTTCAAAATAACAAAATAATTGTAGATTATACATACATATACAATTGTGTTCAATTTTAATGACATTATTCGGATTATTTTATTTAGTTCTTTTTTTTTAGTAAAAATATAAATATTCATCACTTTTTAGTTAAAAAATATAAATAGAAACTGCAAAACGAAACGTGCAAACAGCACACATATTAATTAAAGCGCACAAAGGCCTCCATTATTTCCATTTAATTAAATCACTTTAAATTCTGCTGTTTCATGTTGTAACGTATAATTTATATATATTTTTTTTAGTCCATATGTCGTGTTGTCAAATGTTTATTTAATTTGTATATTTCGCCGTGACAAAACTTTTAACCGGTTCATCAAAATCAACAATAAAACTGATTTTTTTATACACAGTAACAGAATTAACAATTTAATTTAATTTTTTTTATTATTTAAATCGTATAAAATTCATCTATAATACCGAAAATTTATAATTAAAAAAAAAGTTTTGAAAACATTTTCACTTTTGTAATTTAATAAGTTTATTAACAATTTATTAATTTAATTTGTTAATTACAATTCTTAAATTTTCAACTATTTTTTACACTAAAATTAGTATAAGTTGCAGATCTTTAAAGCACATTTATCATTTATTTACAGTTTATGTCTATTTGTGTAGAAGTATAATCTTTTCATGTTTTTCTTTCCTTTTTGATATCCACTCCCATCTTATCCCTGCTGTTTCTAAGTTTCCATTGTACTGCCTCCCTTTTAAAGTCTCCCTTTTTACGTCTGTAATCCTCCATAAGTTCTGCTTCTTTACAGAACATCATTGGTTCCTTTTATTGTTGCTCATTGTCTCCTTGCATTCACTGATCGTCATAAGCATAATGTACAAAAAAAATATGTAGCTGAGCCTTTTTCCACCCTTACAATAGACCCCATTTCATTCACGTTTGTGCATTTTTTTATACAGCTTTGTTTCAATGATAATTTGTCTTTTATTGTATGTTGTAATAATATAACACTGCATAAAGTAACGCCAGTTTTGTCATTTATTGCTTTAATTACTTTGTATTAATTAATTGATACATTTACATTATTTAGTCAATATAATTCAAGTTTAAAATATTTACTGGTTTAAAATACAATCATGTTAAAGAAATTATATAATTATTGACAAATTTGTTGGCTAAAGTTCATTTTAAGTAATTATGTTTGGTATACCTCAAGGTAATGTACTTTGACCTTTATTTTAACTACACTTTATAACAATAATTAGGAAATTATACAAGAATTTAATTTGTTGATGCTACAATATTCATATTATTATATAATGTTAATACTGAATGATTGTTAAATATAACGTCCAATTAAAAACTGCGATAATGTAAAGATCGTACAAAAAGTCCAGACATAAAATATTTACAAGAAGTTAGAAAATTCTCTAATTATTTCATAATATTTTTTAAATAATAATAATAAGTTTCTTCTTCAATTTCAAGAATTTATGGGACAAAAATTTCAAATTTGAATTAAATTAGATTTGTAAAATTGTGCTTAGTAATTGCAGCAAACTTGATTTGTTTATTCCAATTGAAGTAATTTCTGCGAAAAGAAAAGCATGAAAGGAAATAACACTTTCAACGAAATCAGTCCATCAAGTAAATGCTTAAGGAAATAAGCAATATCACTTTATTTAAAATACTTTTAAGTAGCGTAATTTCCTGCCAATTCCATACGTTTCACATCTAAGTAATGTCATTGATTTATATATCACGTTTTTCTTTCTTCTTTCAGGTTTCCGCTCCACACGCAGTTGTTGTCTACCACTTGTCCAGACACTTAAGGTAAGAACTCTATTTTTTTTTAAATTTATTTCATACTTGCGTAATTTTAATTTTCTTTATGCATTACGCATCATCAGCAGTAATAATTTCGAGAAATCGCAGCACTCGATCGCCTTCGTAATCTGTTGTAAGTATATAATTGCTTACGTGGCGCGTTTCCTGCTACATTTAAACCTCGACAGTATTTATCAATCTGTTCCCCCCGCCGTTTTTCTAATCACACAACATTAATTACCACGCAGGGAAAGATTAATGCTCGAAGTTCGCTTTGTTGATTGAAAAATATGTCCGTTCACCATCATTTATCCACTGCCAATTATTTTATTCGGATCACACAGCTATTTTTGTAATTACCTTCGACTGCTTTCGACTGTATATATAAACGGTTACGTGGATTAATGAGAGAAGTCTAAACACCGACGCCTTCAAAATTAAGATTTATTACATATGATTATAGATTTAGACAAAGCAAGGAGAGGATTATCAGTTTACAACAATTATTTCTTTCTACAATTATTATTTGAGTGTCAAACATTGAAAACTTTTACATAAGATTAAGGAACTATGAGTAAGTTTATAGATTAAGGATTGAAAATTATTACATAATCTTATATACATAGGATGATTGAAAGAAGATGGGGATTATTAGTTTACAAGAATATCAATAATTATTTTATTCGCATCATTTTTCTTAAGTGTGAAAAATTGAAAATTATTACACAAGTTTATAGATTTACTAGAATTAAAGTTAGTCAAGGATTGAAAATGATTACATAAGATTAGAAGTTTACAAGGATAGTGATAATAATGAAATATGTTAAAAAATCATTATATAAATATGGAAGTGTATAAAATTGATTATGATTACATAAGATTATCTACTTTTTTAGAAGGTTTTTTTTTTAAAGTGTGATGAGTGTGATTAGTTTGCATGTTCAGTAATGGATAATTGTCATAATAATAAATAGACTGCACCTATTTCAGGTATATATATATATATATTGTAGCCAGGGGCTGTGCTCCTATTTGAATACCTTGAACCGTTAGCACCGATAATGCGAGTAAGGCCGTAAAAGACCACACCAATCACAAATAATATATGGCAAGAACAATATTTATACTGTTTGTCGGCAATTAAGGCGAGTTACACATTTCTAGGCCGTTTCACACCTAGGCTTTTCAGACACCTAATGCATCATCTGTTCCTAATTTGAATACGGGATTCGTGGATAACGAAACGTGAACGGTATAAACAATGCACTCTGGAAATGCTCTATAAAATAGGAAAAGTGAACGGCGTTTGCATACGTTTTCTGCACGTGATCTTTACTTTAATCATACCTGTTTTCCAATTAATTTATAATTGATGCAAGCCATTGCCTTCGATTATCGACAACTTCAAAGGCTCTTTGCGAACTCTGGAATTCATGAATTGAAATCACATCAAATGTTGTATTAATGAATTCCATATATTGCACAGTAAATATATACTTGCATTCGATTGCAAAGTTACTATCTCTTCAAGCGTTCAACCCAAATGTTTCATCTATTCATAATTTTGAAATATTTTCAATTTCAAGAACTTTATTAAGTACAAATATTAGCAATGTGACTTCGATCAATTCGGATTCATTATAGTCTATTATAGGTATTCCTGTATAAGTTAATATTCAGTTTTAAGCTTCAACTTTTGATGAGAATAAGAAAATTGTAAGCAAAGTTTAGTATATTCTTATTAATTGAGTTAATTTATTTTATATAATTTTACAGAATAATCAATTAGTTGTTAAAAAAAAAATTTTCAATGACAAAAACTAAGAGATTTCCAACTAAAAATGGAAAATTTATATCAAAGATAAAATATTATATACATTTGAATTATACATATAAAATGTTACAGGATTCAGCAATAATTTTACTCCTTCTGAGACAGATTTCTGTGATGTGATGTCTTTATTGAAACAGAAATGAACGATAATTATGTTAATTTTATTTACATGTATGATTACGTACTGTTTCGAAATTCAAAACAAAATACAAATAAACAAGTGTAAATTACACGTTGTTCAGTCGTGTGTTTATATAAAGATTAACAAGGATTCCCACCTTAAATGGAAACGTGAAGATCGTAAAAATATACGAGTCCGTTTGAATCAAAATTAATAATTTATAAAGGAATAAAGTTTCACACTTATTCAATGTTGAATTGTTTTTTTTTCTCAAGTTTATATGTTGTGGAAGGACGAAGTAATAATATAATATTCAATCTTTTTTTTCTCATCAATGATAAAATCTGATGTTAGATTGTTGTGGTAGTTTCGTAGATAAACTGAAATTATGTTAATTTTATTGATGTTAGAGATTCGAGATTTGGAAATTGAAAAACGCAAGAAACTAGAAGGTATTATGTAATGTAATATCTCGGTTCATAATAAATGGATGTAAATTATATGTTGTATTTTCGTGTGTTTAAATAAAGATTAACAACAATTCATAATAAATATAAACAAGTAAAAATATAGCAAAAAAATATTATTTTTTTAAAGATTTAATTAATATTTTTATTACTAATTATTTAAGCAAATTTATTGGCCATAACTTTGGTCTTTCTGTCTATTAATTGATATTTTATAGTAATTTCAATCATATTTTTTATAAATTTGATACAACAAATGTATCGAATCATTGGAAATTGAATTAAAATTGATACATTTTGGCAATAATAAACTGAAAATATATTCATTAAATTGAGGTGAATTATTGTTTAGAAATTATATAATAATTTGACTATGTTATTTATTATTTGATGGTGAATTTATATAAAAATTTGAAACAATAATCATAACTAAAATCCTTGATAAAATAACAAATTAGTAGATTATTGGTTAATTAATATTTTTACCATATAAATATGAATACTCACATTTTGTTTCGAAACTGTATTTAATAAGAAAATTAATAAGAAATACTTGTTTATGTTAATTTTATGAAGGTGTGCTATATTTGAAGCAGAAAAAATGAAAATAACAAATTTTTAAAGTCTAATAATACGTTTATACTAGTAAAATTGATAAAATAAATCAGATTTTCTTGGGATATTGTCTTTAATGTATAATTATGTAAGATATAAAAAGATTCCTTGAAATGCTAAAGAAAGTACTACTATAAATAAATAGATATAAATTATCGTTTCTAGAATCGAGTGATCATATGAATAATAACAGCTTTTCCACCTTAAATGGAAACTTGCAACTTCGAATGAAACAAAAAACGATTTCATTCGATTCTAAATTAATGATTTATAGAGAAACGAAGGCCGAATTGCCACATTATTACTTTGAAAATGTAATAATTTACAAATGTTTATGGTTTTTTTTAAATATATATATATTTTTGTAAATTTCAAAACTAAATTTTAATTGGACAAAAGTAAATTCTTATAATATTAGTACACAAGATTATTTCTTATTCATATATAATGATCCAATTTCTGCGGTTGAGCGATTTTAAAGTATTCGATTAGTCCGGATTCACAAAGTCCAGGTTATTGACGAAAACGCATTGTGCGAGGTATTGCTGTAATGATCAAAAGACATTGATTAGTAACTGATTATATTTACTAATTTTTATGTTCTTCGATCAAGTCGATAATTCTTATTAAAAATAAAAGATTGTAGTGAAAAATAATGAAAATAAATGACTTATTTATATAAAAAAAATATATCAATATAACTGGTGACTTTAATGATGAAGTGTTCCAGAATGTTGTTTTTAATCTGTAATAATCTAAATTCTATTGCTGCGAAAGACTCCAAGTCTGGAAATTGAAAAAACAAAGAAAGAAAGTGGCCGACTATAAATAAATGTGTATAAATTATACGTTGTACGGTCGAGTGTTTATATAAAGATTAACAGCGTTTCCACCATAAAAGGAAACCTGCGGGTCATAAAAAACACGTTCGATTGATTTATGCATTGGAATTAATAAGCAAACAAAAATAACGAAACCACACTAAAGGATAAAAAAAAAAAGTCCAAAGTGTGTGCGCATTCCTGACTGCATTACGTCAGCTTTGAGTATTAAAGGATTTGCATGGAGATATTTGATGATACTCTCTTTCGAGTATGATGATTACTTAAATCAGATCATGGATGTGTGATTAGTGTAATTACGCTATTATTGTTCGAGATGGTTTCGCGGTGATAGCGGGGCGAAATAATTACAGCCCCATATGGGATCCAAAATAGAGAACTGGAGGCTTTCTTCACTATTCTACTTCATCCAGTTTATACATGGTGTCTGCTCCGTTTCGGTATTCCCATTAATCTGTCCGATGCGTTCTCGAATCTAATCAGGGCCTCCCTACGAGGATTCTCCGAACGGGAGGAAGAGAGAAAGTAATCAGATCCATTCAGATAAGACGTAAATAATATGCTTAATATTTTCTTCAAGACAAAATTCCTTAACGAAGAAATACCACCTAGTGAAAATAAATGTTTACCTTTATAATTAGATTAATTAATTTTAATGTATGACCCAAAGAATATTTATTTAACCCTTCTTTCATCATTCCACAGATACCAATTTTTTTTTGTACCAATCTCTATTTGCTTTCCATATCAATGACTTCTGCTGTATGCAGAAACGGAGCAAATAGAAGCCCTTTTCGCCTCGCCCAAATGTTTGCACTTGCACGTCGATCGATCGCCTCACTGTAAATATTGGAAAACCAGAAAGGCCACAATGGAATCATAATTTTACGAAAATCTGTTTGTTGTTAATTCCCACAAATGGATTGATGCATTTCTCTTCCACTCATACCTAATTAATTAATGAGGGTAGAACTGGGCCTTTCGAGATAAGCATCTTCACAAGAAGAAACCGCTCTGCTCTCTCTTTCTCTCATCTCAGACTGCTCCGACAGATACGTATCTCTAAATATCAATCCTGATCACGAAAGTAGTATTCAAAAATAGAAAGAAGTATGTACATAATATCCTGTATCTATTCCACCTGACGTCAAAAGAAACGACATGTTCGGTCGTTGCGTAACCCGTCGAGTAGGAGAAGAATAGCGCGTATCGCCGATGCATCTCTTTCGGATAATTAGTCTCTTGTAGAACACGTCGTATTACACACATGTAGGCTTCGGAATACACCGTAACTGTTGTATGTTGGAATCATAAGAATGATACGTTATTTATTCAAAGTAAATTGCGTAAATGCATACAATTCCAACGTGGAACGGATTGTTGTCGAGCTGTAATGATGCAAATGCAATACTCAATGAGAAACACGCGAATTACGTAATAACAACTATCAATAGGTCTATTCTATTTCATAATATTTGATATTTGCACACAAACCCATTCATGTGTCAGTCAAGTAATAGTTTTATATTTAATGATGAAAAAAATTAACAGTTTTATGATAAAACATATGAAATATTAAGAATACTAAGGAAAAGTAAAATTTTATTTATTTCTAAATTATTGTGTAAAAGAAACTTACAATTTGTGAAATGAATAAAAACAGTTAAATATATCAAGTATAGCAATACCTCGCATATTCATTAAAAAAATTAAGAAAATAATAATTTGGTAAAATAAGAAACATGTGGACAAAATTGTGGACAAATTATTTAGTAACAATTTTAAAGATGAAAATCTATTAATTTAAATCAAGTAGTAAAGTAATTTTTATTGAATATATAAATAAAGTATATCTGCGCACTTTGAACTAAATTTGTAACTTTTAAATTTAATTATAAAATACTTTCAGTTCCTCTTCGGAAATTTTACAATCTTCTTAGAATACTGCGGTGGTAAATGTATCTTTATTGCTTTACAATGTGCAGGTATGGAACGCTGCTCACTTTACTTCATTTTTACTGCAAATTACAAGAACTACAAATATTATAGCATTTTATTCCGGGAAAATTCAGCTTTAATTTTCATGTTAACTCGTTTTTCTGCGATTTTTACTTTTTGAGTAATACATCCCTTTTGCAAAGTTATTAACAAAACCGCTAATTGGGGCTCGTAAAAATCAGGTATATGTAACAAGAAACAAGTTTATTGAATTAGCATGATTTAGAAAAATCCACCCTTTGGCCCAATAAAAATAGTAATAAGAGAAAGCTTTTCTTAGAACGTTTTTCCGTTTCTGTTTAATTTATTTTACTTTCATAAATCTCAATGATAACTTAAATTAATAGTAAAATAAATTTTATTATTTATGTAAAAATAAACACATATGAACTAAATGAATAAATATTAGGGTAAATATAAATTTGCCTTACGTTTTTCTTACTGCAAATAATAGCCAATTAGCAAAAACTACAATTATCTAATCTATTTTTTACAGATTTCTAGTAATTCAGTAAAATGTGAAGACTATGCTTTATGTTTTATATATTTAAATATTGGTTTTAAAAGATTGTTAATAAATAAAATATATGAAATAGAACTGTATTTTATTTTGTAAAATTGAAGAATAATAATAAATATGTACATTTAATATAAATTATTTTCTAAAATATTTAGAATTCTAACACGAATTAAATTGTTGTGCTGTATAATGATCGAATATGTTAATCGCCATATAACGTACACTGTTTAACTGTTCATGGAATACAAAGTTTGAATCGCTATCTATGTTATTCAACATATTTAATATTCTGTTTAAATCTTCTTGGAATGAAAAGTTTAGATCGCTATCGGAGATTTCATCTTCGTCAGAATCCGATTCTCTGCCGGAATGTTCATCGTCGCCATCATAGCTGGTGGAGTCATCTCTGTCATATTCCATTTCTCTATCGCTGTCGAAACAGGAGTCATCTTCCGTTTCTCTGTCTGATGAAAATTCATTGTCGCCGTCGTAGCTAGAGTCATCTTTGTCAGATTGCATTTCGCTGTCGAAAGAAAATTGATCATAATTGCCATTTTCAATGCAATTTTCGTCTAAATCCATGTCATCATCACTGATGATTATAGCATTATATTCAACGTCAAAATCCTTGTCCTCCTTATTTTCCCACTTGGTGTTCATGTTTCTAAATTTGTTGATAGTTTGTGTTGTTACTGTCACGAAAGGTCGCAAGAAACTGATGTATTTGTGATGCTAACTGAGCTTTTATACTACATCCCTTTGGCAAAGGTATTAACAAAATTGCCAATAAGTGAAAGTGGTGGTGGTAATTTATTTGGGGTCGCAAAATCAGGTATATTTTATTATATTTTTAACTAGAAATAGGTAACAAGTTTATTGAATTAGCATGAATTTAGAAAAAACACACCGCAATAAAAATTAACAATTACTAGAAAAAAGCTATTACAAAATGAATAGAAGTAGTAATACTTAGAAAGTTGTGTGAAATTCATGGAATAATAAATTATTATTTAAAAAATTATCAAATGAATGAATAAATTTACTATTTTAATTGAGATTTAGCAATTTTTTGTAACATTTTCTATCAATCTAAATGGAAATTTTCCGCTCAGAACTAATTGTTTCTCGTAGATCGTCGTTGCATTATTTGCTTATAAATCACCTGTCCTCAGCTTCTCCTAGTTCAAGTTGTTAAATGCAACGTCCCACTTCGGAATTGATGCCGTGCAGTTTGTAAATACGCTCAGGACTTCTTGCAAGGATAATTTAAGGCTTTCGCGGTTCGATGTAAATTTCGCATTTCTGCTAGGATCATCCGTTTTTCCTCCTGTACGTACGCGTTGATTCATTTCTCTGGGCCTCCATTAATTGCGGCATTAATTTCTTAATTCGTTTTTTTTTTCTTCTTCCGCGAGTTTTAATGTGGAAATAATTCACCTGAGAGCGTGTGGCGCTGATACGGACGTAAATTAAACTTATTATTACATTTCTTGTTCCCTCCTAGCACCATAATTTTCATCTGAAAGCGCCGACGAAATTCCATATCATCTCGAAAATACACGCAGCACACGTTTTGTGTATGTACCCACACGTATTTCATTCGCTTTAACGCAGATAGTTTATCCTGAATAGAATTACAACTTATTTAAAGATCTATAATTTTTTTAGTAAACTCTGCCAAAGTGCTCAAGGACATAAATTTAATTTTTATTTTACTCTTATATTTTTGCTATTTTTAAATTAGCACAGCAATACCTCGCATAGTACGGCTTCAATCAGTGCTGCTTGAAAATTTCTAAACGAACTTTTCCCTACTTGTCTCTTTTTGTATAGTTCGTTTTCATACGATTTTGTAAGTCCACGATTAGTCCGGTTTCAAACAGTACGAGATATAGCACTATGTGAGGTATTTCTGTACTAAATTAGAAGACTGATATTGAGAATTTGAAATGAAATAGAATATTTTTTTTCAGTTTTCTACTTAATTTGATTCAGATTTATGCTAATTTTTATTAAAAGAAATATCTTTTTCTCTGGATTTCTTATAAAACAGTTTTTTGTTTAATTGTGCTCATAATGATAAAAATACATTTTTTAAATATAATTTGAAGAATATTTTACGTAATTTAATTTTCATGACCATGGTAAGTAATCATGGATGATACGAAGACATGGTAATAAGGCAAGCTTGAATCGGAATACAAACAATGTCCGATGATTACCTCTAATACGTAACAACAAACAATTTTATTACCATTAGGTGAGGTGGACGAGAATTCATTATTTCCATCGATGTAATGTACATTAGAATTGATGCATTGAAGGCAAATGTAAATATAGTGGAAATAAAAACAAATATATTACGCACTAGACGAATTGGAAGTAGTGTATCTATCGCGTTAATAAATAAATAAATTACATGATGATCAATCATGGTAGAAATGGGACTTCGGCGTTTTGTATGCATGTCAGCCCAACAAATCTGGACGACTTGCGATAATTGACGAAGAATGATAAATCGCGCGTTCCTCCAACCCGACGAGTCAATAAAACGAAAATCTGTAAGCATTCAGCACACTTAAGAAAATGGAATGTTGTCACTGCGAAGACTAAATTGTACTAGAACTGTGCGAAGCGTCATCAATCATCTTTTTCAAATATTGAAGATTATCATTATGTGGATTTTATTCATCATATTCAGAACTTACAACTCAATAAACCCTTAATCCGTAACTGCTACTACCTGTGGGTCAAAATGACCCGATTATTAAATATTAACAAATTAGAACAAATTATTAAATTTTACAACAAACACAGATTGATTTTTAGTATTTAATAAATTTAACATCATTTATAAGTGATTTTATTGCTCAAAACAATCTGAGCATTTTGCTTATGTCACAAAACGTTGCTGTTTTTTTGACAAAAATGGTGATAATTCATATAAAACTTTACTGTTGATATTTAATATACAATTAAATAAATTAATTTGAACATTTTTCATCGAATGAATCCACACCTGCTTTAGTTTCATTATAGAAATGTATGATGTAAGGTTTTTAGAATGTCACAGTAATAATGTAGTGCATACTGGATATAAGAATTACTAATGTTTTCTGTTTTGGTACATGGGAAACCAAAGTTATTCCACTTTAAAAACCATATATTGATAGATGGGTCAATTTGACCTAAAATACACTTTACAATAAAATAAATAACTCTCATGACGACTACTTTATTTCTACTGAAAAGTGCACTACAAAGTACTAGAACATTTAGAATTACTATAGAATGCAAATAACACCAAATATCAAGTAGGTCACTCTGACCCATTCGTAGTAGTTACGGGTTTCATGTTTGTATTGGAAAATTGTGTATGGTAAGAGTTTGTATTTTGGTATCTACATCCTTACATTGAAGGTGTAGGAGATGCAGAGGAGATGTCCGGGGATTGTGAAAGAAGTTCGGATTAAAATGTAATTAATTTTAAATCAGGCCGCCTGCGTAACTGTGTACACAGAACGTTTATAATTAAATTTGCATGCATTAAGCCAAGTGAAAATCTGTTTGAAATGGGTTCGTTTCCTAGCACAAAACTCAATTTATATGCACGCAACATGCAGCAGGACGAGCGAAATGAAAAAAGGAAGAAACTAGAGATGAAAATAAAAAGGATAAAAGGTGGATGTATACGATATGGTCTTTGTATGTTTATTAATTGAAGCCCTGAGGTGCGACGATCAACAAAACATCAATTAAGAGAAACGTGCTGAAATTGTATAGTTATCATCTTTCTGGTCAAAGAATATGATGAAATATACCGATGATATTAATAAAAATGATCAGACGAAATCGATCCACGTGCACTTAGTTACACATCCCGGTTTTAATGACTATTTTCCACAAACATGGTATTTAATTAAAAAATTCCTCCACTGAATTCCCAGGATGAGTGGGGAATAACAAAAATAAAATGAGCGCGCGCCCTCTCTCGTCTCTCTTTCGCTTACCGATATATATTTTTTTTTGTTGTACTCGCAGGATATTGAATAAAAAAATTGGTAGCTCGAACGTGTGTGTTTGTGTGTAATGAAATCAGGAAATTTAATTTGAAATTTTCCTGGATGCCAGTTTGTCAATATAAATTTAATCAAGGAAGTGCCTTGAAGTTGGGTGGACAAAAAAATATCTAATTAACTACTACCCACCTGCTCTTAATCAGTTTATTGGGTCTTTTTGATGCTGTTTTCAATTGATAATTTAGCAATGTTTGTATAGAAAATTTAACTTCGTTATTTATAATTAATTCAATTAATATAAGTAATTTCTAATTTAATTGAGATCAAAAGACTAATTTCTATAATGACTAATTTCTATTACACAACATTATAGAAAAAAGAACAGTCAAATAAATTGAAACTTTTTTTTTGTAAGTATAAAATGAGCAAATAATAATACATATTATATGTTTAAATCCATATTTTGTCTTTCATATAAATGTATAAAAATTGTCAACTTTCCAAAATTTGTATTTCTCTTCTGAATTCAAGTACACTAGGTCCTCTTTTTATGCGGTTTTGAAGTTATGCGGTTTTTATTTCAAGAAGCATTTTTTTAAATAACTATTTTAGGCCATTTTGACACGTTATGACACAAATTGCCAAACCATTTCGAAAAAGATGATAATTTTGAACGAGCATTCAAGTTTCAACGCGAGCTTCAGAATTGCATTTCTGGATATCAGGAATTGTGCAAAAAAATAGCAAAGCCATCGCAAAGTTTAATCACTTATTATATTGTCCAAGGGAAAAAATCAACTAATTTTACTTATGAAGAATCATTATCTTCAGGACATAGATCTGATCTAGAGCTGATATGCTGACTATCTCTTCTAGTGATGAAAGTGATTTTGAACCAGTTCGCAAATTATGCCGAACACTCACATATAGCGACTATAATTCTAAAGAAAAAAATGTGAAGAAAGATTAACTTTCATAAAAATGTTCTGTATTTTTTTTTGTAAAATTTTTCCGTATAAATTTAGAAGGAATAAGTTAAGATTATATTTTTCTGAAATTTAATAAACTTGTCTATGATTGTTAACGTTTTTATAAACGTATGAATAAACATTTCAGAAAGAATATAGTAAGACTAATTATTTTTCTGAAATTTAATAGACCCTTTTTTATGCGATTTTCGGTATATTGTAACTCATTGATTTAGT
>NW_017095834.1:0-269 GCF_001412225.1 Nicrophorus vespilloides
TCGTCAAAAGAAGTATTAAGAAATTTGAATGCAAAAAAAGGAAATAATGTAAAAACTCTCAAGAAGTTTTATTGGCGATAATCAATAAATTTTTGGCTTCAGAAGTGTAAAAGCTACTGAAATTTACTTTATTGTGCTCAAAAAAAAGCGCAACTACAAGAGCCAAACAAACTTTTATTACCAGTTTCCGCACTTTGCAAAAATACGTTTATTTATTCGATAAAAAAAACAGTAAACCGAAAAGAAATAAATTTCTGTTCGACTCTCTT
>NW_017095834.1:326-2705 GCF_001412225.1 Nicrophorus vespilloides
TAATATAAAGCAATAAAACTTCGAACCCTTATACATTTCTACCTTTGCTACTTTTGTAATTGAAATTTGTGGCGTAACTGTTATTGAAATACATGTTTGTTTGAATATTTATATAAGAATAAAAAATATAATTGCTGTTATGAAATTTTAAATCATTATTTTCTTTCTAAACTTTAACATTTTAAATGAAAACGTGTAATTCAATGGACATTTTCGGAAGTAAAATCATCATTGCTAAAGCTATTCAATAATGGAAGATCATTGTTACTATTTACTAAATATTATACATGTCTATATCGAAATCCCGACAAACATATTCCCGACTTTAAACTTTATTTCATTTCATTAATAATCTGGCGAAAGGCAGAAATATGTAAGGGATTATTCGGATTTCGATCGCCACCGTAAAATAACACACGTAAATTAAGATACGTAATTTGATCTCTTTATTTTCCTAAAATGAAGGTAGNGGACAGCTCTACAGCAATGGCGCTTTTATACACGAAAATGATGTTGAAAACTTTATTTTTTTTTCTTAATTCTATATTTTACGTTAATATTGTAATTAAAAATGAATGTTTGGGGAATCCAGCAAGTATAGAAAAATTCCTGTGCTTTTTTCCATATTGCTGTAATACGCGTTCAAAGTTGAAAAATTGAAAAAATAACGTTCGAAAAAGCACTGTTTTCACATTTTGTTGATTTCCTCGAAAACTATAATAGATAAAATGAATCCTATATATGCATATGAAAGCTGAATGTTTGGTCAATCCAGCCAGTATAGATACATACCTGTGCTCTCATCCATATTGTTCCATTGCATCCATTATTATAATCAATAAATCAATGTTTGCAAGTGTATAAATAATTATTGTATATGTGAAGTGGGGTTGTCAGATGATAGATTGCTTTAATATCAATAAAATAAATAAATTTGAAAATTATAATTTTCTAAACTCAAAAATACTTTCCGCATAAAATTATATAAAAAAAGGAAAATTCAATTAAATTAATGCATGAAAATATTACAAAGTAGAATTTTTCATTATTTTAATTAACTTAAAGAAATTTTACATTGATTACAACGAAAATCTATATCTTTATTTATAATTATATATCTTTAATGAATTCCAAAAGGTCGGAGTAGTCGTATTCCTGCTCTTCGCTGGAAGTGGACCATGTAGTTGATGACTTTTGTATAAGGTTGTTTACGAGACTTTGATCTAAAGTCGACGGCGAATTTGAATAGTAAGACGATGGAGAGATTGAATTACTAACTATTTCTATGTGCGCTTATTTGCAATTATGAAAAGATTTGAAAATTCTTTATATGTTTCTAACAGAAAATGCATATGTCTTTTCTACTACATATTGATGTAATTTCAAAACATTTCTTTTTTGCAAATCATTGAAATTAGTTCGATTTACTTGATTTAACTGCATTAATAGGAAAAAATAATAACTTATTTCATCTGTAGTTAAAGTGAAATCACAAAATTTCCTGAAAAATATTTCTATTGTCATCTTACAGGATTTAAAACACTTTTATCATAACCAAATGTGCCCAAAAGGCATATTTCCAGTAGTGCACATTGTTATGAAATCTTAAACGTATTTAAAATACCTACAATAAAACGGTCAATAAAAATAATATTTTGGGATAATTTTATTGTTTTATTTCTTTGTTTTTTTATTCAGGAGCAGTAGATCAATCAGATAATCGCCGTGAAGGATATAGTTTTCCTATATCCTATATCCTATTCTTGTTCAACTTTAATTTAACTTTCATATATTTCGTTAATAAAAAAATTGTTAGAAAAAATTCAAAAACAAAAATTTATAAATTCTATTAAACATGTAATTAGTATTTGTTCATAAATTGTTATTAAAAATTAATCTTTACAAGCAAATTTTGTTCATTATTTCGTAAATTTCGTGGTATAAGACAATTTTTAGTAATCACAATTTTCTAATTAAAAGCGATGAACTGCACATTTTTTTTTACAAAACTAGTAAATTGCTTCATTCATATTTGAAAAAAAGAAGAAAAACCCAAACATCTCAGCAAAAATACTATCTTGCAACTGTATAAAAACCATGAGAGCCAACTTGGAATAACTGTTTTAAAATAATTATAACTTTTGAGTTTTTCCATTTTTTTAAAATTTTTGTTTGTTGTAGATTATAATGGCCACATATTCATTGCAAGATCTGGTCAAAATTATAGAATTTTATTATATTTCACGACAATTATTACAACGCACAATAATATACCGAAATGATGAAATCTTCACCGTACTGTTCGCAATGAAGAAGCTGTCTGTGGTGGCTGTACAAAAGAGTATTACGATGATCCATACTCAATTGGACATCTACAGA
>NW_017095835.1:0-1637 GCF_001412225.1 Nicrophorus vespilloides
TGTTTTTATTAGGTATTAAGTATAATTTATATAGACTTTTTGTGAGAAATCTTGTTGTTATAAATACAAATTGTAACTAGATATTAATAAACTCGTACATATAAAGTAAATTATATAGATATTACTTAATATTAGAATTACCAGTATTTCCATGTTAAATTTAGTATTCAGGATAACTTCTGCATATATAAATAATATGAAATGAACGAAAAATCTTTTGGTTTTGTTCATGATAATATCAAACAGAATGTTAGTCAAATGTGTATTTCTTTTTCTGAAATTTAGTTGTTGCGTTTGTTAATTTTCCGATCTTCCGGAGATTACGACCCACGGAAGGCGTACACAATTGAAAATAAATGGTGCGATTTTGCCATCCACTAACTTGATTGATGTGCGCTTATTTCGGTCGGTCTTTTTAATGGATTACGCAACGTGCGCTTCGACGCGAAAAGTGCTTCCGATTTATACGTTTGTGTATGACGTAATTAAGTAATAAACTACAATTTTTATACATGGAAATGAAACACATATATTAACCATCATCGATTTTCTTTGTCATCTTTATTTAAAGCGGTCTATACTTTGCAAATATAATTTGTGTTTGCTGTAAATCCAAAACACAAATGTTTTTGGTCCAACCATTATTATAATATGTAAACACACTATGAACGCCCTTTTTTATATAAACAAATATTTAAACTATAAAGAGACCTCCACCAAGTCCCCGAATTGATACAAGTAATATAAATAAATATAAACTGACTTTACCGTGTTTGAATGGGAAAACAGTTCCTGGTATTAGTAGTAATTCTAGTTGCATCTTAGTGTTGTTTGTGATCACATATATTTCCAAACTTATGTTCAGACATATTATTTGTGATTTTTTATGCAAAATTTAATAACACTGGCATGTCTCCGAATAAAAAGCTTAAGAATAAAAATAACTATAGATATGAAAAGCAAAATCATGAAAAGTCGAGACCATGTTATACTTTTTTTCTCCGACATGAAACGGATTAACGGAATTTACATTCGGATATATTTGGGAAAACGTGTTTCACTATACGAGTAAAAACCCGGAAATTTTGGAACACATTAAACTCTTTAAGCAAGGTTCCACTAAATTCTAAATTAAAATCAAATTCAATTTGAAAAATTAATAATTATTGTTTATTAATAAAAAATAAAATAATTTTGATTATTGCGATAAAACTAATTAAATTTAAATATATATTATTAAAATGTTGTTAGTATATTTCTTAAATTATTTATTTTTATTTGTTATTCCAGGTTTCTTTTTGATGAATTGATGAATTTGCATCATATAAATTTGAATTTTATGAATAAAATAAGAAAATGTTTTAATGTGTTTGTTAAATACTTGCGCCTATATTTATAGTTACAGTTAAAATTTTTTTTTTTAATGAAATTCATGAATGTACATTAAATCTACAATAAATATATAGATAATAATTACAATTATATGAATGATATAATCAAATCTTAATGGAACTTTAGTATTTTTATTAAATATTTGGGTCTATAATTCTAGACATTTATATAATTTTATTATTGAAATAAAGAAAATGTATCCAAATCCAATAATCTTCAATTTATTGCAGTTTTATTTTTACAAC
>NW_017095836.1:0-1590 GCF_001412225.1 Nicrophorus vespilloides
GGTAATCCGCACGCACTGTTTGAAACCGGACTAATCGAGATCGTTATAAACGCATAAAAATAAATTACACAAAAATAGGCTTGATTGTATCAAGGAGAAAAAATGAAAATTTATATATAAAAAATAATTTTGTATACTAATTTTATAGATTTTATTATATGTTAAAATTTATTTATGTATAAATTGTACTTTTTTTTTCTCTTCTTCTTATGTATCGATGTTTGGCCAATAAATTATTATTATTATTTTTTTTTTTAATTGAAAATGTATATTTTATAAAGAATTATTGAAAAATAACTGCGGTCTTAAATGCATAATTCAAGAAAATAATATTCTCATTCATTTCAATAACAATTTGTACCTTATTATATATAAAAATTTGTATACTAATTTTTTAGAATTTATTTTTATTTTAACTAAAAATGCAGTTAATATAAAAATAAATAGTGAATCCAGACTGATTGAATCCGCACTATACGAGGTATTACCTATATTTTTATTAACAATTGGCTTTATAATAATATTACAACAAATATAATTTATTATATTTTCTTTTGATTCATAAATGAACTTCTTACTTACATTGAAAATATACAAGAATGGTGTCATTACAAAAAAGAATGAGATAAAAAAATGACATATATTTTTTCACTTGTTAATAAGCTGATGATTAAAGAAAGTAATGATAAAAATCACAATAATTTCTAAAATTTTCTCTAAATAATGAGCACATTATTGTCGACAAAATGTTATAAATAGGATAAATCTCCATACAAAATTTCAAACTATCTTCGAAATTCTTATATTTTTTCGCACTTTGAAGAAATTAATATTGACTTATTTTTTTTATAAAGTACACTTATATTATAAAAAAATATAAACTAATTAAAATAATATATAAAATTATAATGTGTTTCTTCATCAAAACTCTTTGAAAATCAAAGTAAGAAAAGAAATCAATTCAGTTTGATCATTTTTTTATTATAGAAAAACTTCCCTAATTGGTAATTATAGCTGTTAAGAGAGAAACAAATCTTAATTGTCCTCATTAATTGCTCCTCATTAAATTTCCAACAATTGATACTGTGCATTTTGGTTCAAATTGCCTAGATTTAAACAAATTAGTTTTTATTAATATCCAAGCTTATTATTTTTTACTAGAATTAACATTTATGAAAATGTTTGCATAAAATACATATTTATTTCTTTTTGGTTTCTAAAAGCAAGTCAATAAGAAAGAATATATGAAAATGATAAAAATATATTTATTACACTTTATTAATAGGCCAATAATTTTTATACAAATAAATAAAACATATTTATTATAAAATAATTGTATTTCAGAAATAATTTAACTTTGATTAGATTAGTTTGATTTAATTAAAACTCTTTGATAATCAAATACAGTTTCCAATAAGTATATAAATAAATAGCCTAATCTAATAATTAAACAAATATAATTAAAACATAAAAGAATATCTTAATTAAGTCTTTAATGATGATGTAAAAAAATCGAAAAAGTTTTTAACACTTTTGTGAAGCAAATGAAAAATTTAAAAAAACAACTAGGAGTGAAGAAAAAGTGTCACA
>NW_017095837.1:0-4209 GCF_001412225.1 Nicrophorus vespilloides
AATAGACTAAACATTAATATTTCTATAAGTAAACATAAAAATTTAACTTTCGTAATCTAAACTCCACAAAATATAAAATTCAGTGAAACTTAAGTGAAATTCTACTAGATTTAACAGTGAACTATAACATTCTACATTAAATTAACTGAAATTCCATTAGTTTTAACATAATGTAACATGAACTTTGAACTTATTACTAGAGTTAATAAAAATTAATTGAATATAATGCTAATTATTATAATTCAGCAAAAAAATACGAAACTCATTATTTTTTCAATAATTATAGAAGAATTTTTTTAATTTATAACTATATGCACTAAATATTTCACATTTAATATTCAGCACAATTTTGAACTAATATCAATTTTTATAACTAAGTTGTAATATAAAATTGAATAGATAGAAATTAAGATTTTCAAATATCTCAAATTGTCATGAAAGAAACGTTCCTATTTTGAAATTCTGCCATTTCCTCTCTGCTAAAATTACATTTATTTTTATTTAACATTCTAAGAATGGAAAGTTTAAAATTTTGATTAAAAAAAATATTATTAATAAAAAACAGCTCATGCAAACATAGTTTGATTTGATTACTACAGTAAATGATATTATTAATCAATTACAAAGAGTATCGTTTAGCAAAGTTTAATGTAAACACTCGTTGCAGTCTCGTTTACAAATATCCGTGCAAATTAAATCAATGACTTTTTACAGTTTGTTCAATAATAAAATTTGAATCGAACTTTACATTTTTTTCATCTAAAAATAGATGAAATTATACAAGTAAACATAATAAATTTAGCATGAACTTTAAGCAATGTTAAAAAATAGACTAAACATTAATATTTCTATAAGTAAACAAAAAAATTTAACTTTCGTAATCTAAACTCTATAAAATATGAAATTCAGTGAAACTTAAGTGAAATTCTACTAGATTTTACAGTGAACTATAACATTCTACATTAAATTAACTGAAATTCCATTAGTTTTAACATAATGTTACATTAACTTTGAACTTATTACTAGAGTTAATAAAAATTAATTGAATATAATGCTAATTATTATAATTCAGCAAAAAAATACGAAACTCATTATTTTTTCAATAATTATAGAAGAATTTTTTTAATTTATAACTATATTCACTAAATATTTCACATTTAATATTCAGCACAATTTTGAACTAATATCAATTTTTATAACTAAGTTGTAATACAAAGGAATTAAGATTTTCAAATATCTCAAATTGTCATGAAAGAAACGTTACTATTTTGAAATTCTGCTAAAATTACATTTGTTTTTATTTAACATTCTAAGAATGGAAAGTTTAAAAATTTGATTAAAAAAATGATTATTAATAAAAAACAGCCCATGCAAACATAGTTTGATTTGATTACTACAGTAAATGATATTATTAATCAATTACAAAGAGTATCGTTTAGCAAAGTTCAATGTAAACACTCGTTGCAGTCTCGTTTACAAATATCCGTGCAAATTAAATCAATGACTTTTTACAGTTAGTTCAATAATAAAATTTGAATCGAACTTTACATTTTTTTCATCTAAAAATAGATGAAATTATACAAGTATTATAATAAATTTAGCATGAACTTCAAGCAATGTTATAAAATAGACTAAACATTAACTATAAGTAAACATAAAAAATTAACTTTCGTAATCTAAACTCCATAAAATATGAAATTCAGTGAAACTTAAGTGAAATTCTACTAGATTTTACAGTGAACTATAACATTCTACATTAAATTAACTGAAATTCCATTAGTTTTAACATAATGTTACATGAACTTTGAACTTATTACTAGAGTTAATAAAAAATGATTGAATATAATGCTTATTATTATAATTCAGCAAAAAAATACGAAACTCATTATTTTTTCAATAATTATAGAAGAATTTTTTTTAATTTATAACTATATTCACTAAATATTTCACATTTAGTATTCAGCACAATTTTGAACTAATATCAATTTTTATAACTAAGTTGTAATACAAAATTGAATAGACAGAAATTAAGATTTTCAAATATCTGAAATTGTCATGAAAGAAACGTTACTATTTTGAAATTCTGCTAAAATTACATTTATTTTTATTTAACATTCTAAGAATGGAAAATTTAAAAATTTGATTAAAAAAATGATTATTAATAAAAAACAGCTCATGCAAACATAGTTTGATTTGATTACTACAGTAAATTATATTACTAATCAATTACAAAGAGTATCGTTTAGCAAAGTTCAATGTAAACACTCGTTGCAGTCTCGTTTACAAATATCCGTGCAACGGAAACGCAATTCGTTCTGCGAGTTTCATGTTCAATCCAATCGAACCATTTGTACGGTGCGCATTGCATAATGCATCGGCGTCATCCCTTATTATGTTCCTTCTTTTTTTCCTCTTCCAACCGGAAAAATCAATCGCTCGTTGAATAATTGATAAGTTCAGTTGCAAGGGCGAGAAGGGTGGATGTTGGTTGGCAGAGTTTGGTTTCGCGGAAATAATGAGATTCTTAATTGGTGGGGAAAGTTAATGCGAAGTGAGGGTTTCGTTGGGAAGGGAAGTTTCCGGGCGGTTATTCATCGATTCTCGATTAAAAGTCAAGGAAGACCGTGCTGCCACAAGAGTATGCAGCTCACGGTTCTGATCCATAATAAATCTAAATATCTCCACTGAAGCCAAGAATTCAGATGGAATGAGATGAAGAGAGATGGTAGGGAGGGAAGGAAAGAGGAGATACCTGATGAAGATTCCGTCGGATCCAATTGGAATGCGCGCCATCTGTTACCACCATTTTCGGCAACGCGGAATTTCATTTACAAAATCAATTTTAATTGAAGTAACAACAAACAGTTTCATAACAAATATTTGTTTATTGGCTAACGAACAAAAATATTTAATTTTGAAAGAAAATAGACAAAATATTGATGTTTGCACTAAAACTTGCAAGAGAAAATATCGAAATTATATTAGGTGTTCCTCGAGGTAATGTTGTAGGTCTTACCATATTTCTCATCAAAAATTCCGACTTTTCAATGCTGATTTTCAATTAGTTAACATTACTTCACATAGTGCGGTTTCGATTAGTCCCAAATTTATTATGTTAAATTTACAATAAGACAACTTTTTTTTAGTTAGTTGAAATCATTGATATCATTAGCATTGATTTAAACATCCGAGTTTTATGTAAATTGATGACTTTTTACAGTTTGTACAATAATAAAATATGAATCGAACTTAAAATTTGGTAGCTTTTACATTTTTTCATCTTCTTCAAGCAATCTTTAAGCAATGTTATAAAATTGACTAAACATTAATATTTCTATAAGTAAACATAAAAAATTATCTTTCTTAATCGAACTGAAAATTTGGTAGCTTTTACATTTTGTCATCTAAAATTAGATGCACTTATACAAGTAAACATAAAAATTAAACTTTCGTAATCTAAACCCCATAAATTATGAAATTCAGTGAAACTTAAGTGAAATTCTACTAGATTTTACAGTGAACTATAACATTCTACATTAAATTAACTGAAATTCCATTAGTTTTAACATAATGTAACATGAACTTTGAACTTATTACTAGAGTTAATAAAAAATGATTGAATATAATGCTAATTATTATAATTCAGCAAAAAAATACGAAACTCATTATTTTTTCAATAATTATAGAAGATTTTTTTAAATTTATAACTATATGCACTAAACATTTCACATTTAATATTCAGCACAATTTTGAACTAATATCAATTTTTATAACATTGCTTAAAGTTCATGCTAAATTTATTATGTTTACTTGTATAATTTCATCTATTTTTAGATGAAAAAAATGTAAAGTTCGATTCAAATTTTATTATTGAACAAACTGTAAAAAGTCATTGATTTAATTTGCACGGATATTTGTAAACGAGACTGCAACGAGTGTTTACATTAAACTTTGCTAAACGATACTCTTTGTAATTGATTACTAATATCATTTACTGTAGTAATCAAATCAAACTATGTTTGCATGAGCTGTTTTTTATTAATAATCATTTTTTTAATCAAATTTTTAAATTTTCCATTCTTAGAATGTTAAATAAAAATAAATGTAATTTTAGCAGAATTTCAAAATAGTAACGTTTCTTTCATGACAATTTGAGATATTTGAAAATCTTAATTTCTGTCTATTCAATTTTGTATTACAACTTAGTTA
>NW_017095838.1:0-23356 GCF_001412225.1 Nicrophorus vespilloides
AGTCTGATGTTGGTAGATCTGTCAATTTTGTTTAAACTTTAATTTAAAACTTATTGGTAATGTTTCCATGACAACTCAAATAAACATAAGTAGGTTACGTGATACATCATGAGATGATAGTTTTAGGTTGGAATTGGTATTGGATTATATAATGATGAGATGTCTTTGTTTTACTAGTCTGATGTTTGTAGATCTGTCAATTTTGTTTAAACTTTAATTTAAAACTTACTGGTAGTGTTTCCATGACAACTCAATTAAACATAAGTAGATTACGTGATACATCATGAGTTGACAGTTTTAGGTTGGAATTGGTATTGGATTATATAATGAGATGTCTTTGTTTTACTAGTCTAATGTTGGTAGATCTGTCAATTTTGTTTAAACATTAATTTGAAACTTATTGGTAATGTTTCCATGACAACTCAAATAAACAAAAGTAGGTTACGTGATACATAATGAAATGACAGTTTTAGGTTGGAATTGGTGTTGGGTTATATAATGAGATGTCTTTGTTTTACTAGTCTGATGTTGGTAGATCTGTCAATTTTGTTTAAACTTTAATTTAAAACTTATTGGTAATGTTTCCATGACAACTCAAATAAACAAAAGTAGGTTACGTGATACATCATGAGATGACAGTTTTAGGTTGGAATTGGTGTTGGATTATATAATGAGATGTCTTTGTTTTACTAGTCTGATGTTTGTAGATCTGTGAATTTTGTTTAAACTTTAATTTAAAACTAACAGGTAATGTTTCCATGACAACTCAAATAAACATAAGAAGTTTATTGATACATCATGAAATGACAGTTTTAGGTTGGAATTGTTAGATTATATAATGAAATCTCATTTATAAATTTAGTAATTATATTCAGTTGGTAGATCTTCGTATGATATAAAATTTGACAATAACTCCATGGCAACTCAAGTAAACATAAGTAATTCACGTGATACATTATGAGATGTCATTTATAGTAATAAGATATGACGTAAGTTTGAGTAAATTAAAATTTGGTAATAACTGTTAAAATCTCCATGGCAACTCAAATAAACATAAGTCATGATATGACATTTATAAAGTAACCTAATTGTAACTATAATAAAATTGACAGATCTGTCAATCATTTATGTAAATGTTGGCAATTCCTGCCAATGTTTTCATGACAACATAATTAAGTTACGTTACGTATGCAAATAAATGAAATAAGAAGGAGAGAAAGAGAGAACGTGTACACGTAAGAAACATTGATAAACATGAGGGACAGAAAATGAAATCACACGTTACGGGCGAACAAACAGCCCTCTGGCCGCAAACAAGATAAATCCACTCATGCAAAAGATAGCCACCAAAACCGGACTCTCTTCTCTCTGTGTGTGATGTATTCAGGACAAGAGTTGTAACTGAACGCATACACACACACACACAACCTCTCTTGTCCATTTTCCCTACATCTGATGCGATGTTTGCCGAACTGATGCGACTCCCACAGGAAAACCCTCTAAAAAAAAAAAAAAAACTTAGAATACAAAAAAAACGAATACAAAAGTAACTTTTCCAGGACGAAAAATGGACGCAAATTCAATACGCGATAATTTTAAATAAAGAGAAATAAAATAAATATGAATAAGTTCGAGTTTCGATAAATAAAAGTTTTATTTTGCGAGCATTTGTCATTCCTTCGTTTTGACCACGTCGCCATGGGAACGATCCATCAAGAGCGCTTTGTGCCTTATCCGAGTCCATTTAGCATTTCGTTTCTTTTTTAAAACTAAATATGATACAAAAATAAGGAGAGATTCGTTTTTTTTTTGTTATTTGATGTATAGAGTTTCGTTGGTATTGGATACTTTTAGAGTGTGGAAATTCAAATCGGTGTAAAATAATAATAAAAAAAAAGAAAGGGAATTCGTGCGAATTTCTGTTGTGAGAGCAAATCATGTTTTCTTTTCGCACGAGGAACGGCGTCGCGTTATGGGGAATGGAAATGGGTATGGGTTTCAGAGTGGATGCAAAGGTGGCTGGTGTTTGTATGTGTGTGGATGTTTTGGAAATGGTCGGAGGAGGCGACGGCGGCGGATGTTACAGCCCCTCGGGATCCTTCTGTTGCCTGCCTGCCTGATACACACACAGCCTGCTAGACTGGCTGACAAACGTGAGACGAGCTCAGGACAGGTTGATGTCTATGCCGTGTCGCTACCATTGTAGTGCATTACCATACTCTTAACACTTCATCAAATGTTCACGGCCTATAAATGTGTTATTCTGAAATATTCACGCATCACTGGTTAACCTCGACAACCTTCCCGCAAAACCAGACTCGCTCGAAATCATCATCATCATCATTCCTCCCTTCAGCAGGGGTTGTTTTCCCATTTCTTCGCATCATATTTAACACAGAAATACAAACAATAACGCATACAATTCTATATTCGAAACAAAATTTGAATAAATTTAATAATAAGATAGTTTACGTGATACATCATTAGATGACAGTTTTAGGTTAGAATTGGTATTGAATTATATAATGAGATGTCATTTATAAATTTAGTAATTATATTCTGTTGGTAGATCTTCGTATGATATAAAATTTGATAAAAACTCCATGACAACTCAAATAAATTTAAGATATCATTTATAGTTATAAATCCATGGCAACTCAAATAAACATAAGTAATTTACGTGTTACATCATGATATGACATTTATAAAGTAACCTAAATGAACTATAATAAAATGACAGATCTGTCAATCGTTTATAGAAACGTTGGCAATACCATGACAATATTTCCATGACAACATAATTAAGTTACGTAAGTAAATAAAAAATTTGTGTTCATAATAACTAATTTAGTTTATAATATTTTATAATAGATATTTATATATATTTGCTGAAAACGTTAATGCTGAAATAATAAGTTTATAATATAAATTATAGTAAGAAGACAGTTGTTGTAAAGTTATGAAAACGTGAAGTAATTTGAATGTTTGTTACAACTGAAAATAAATAGATTGTAGAACGTCTAGTGTGCTTTGGTTTATGGACTGTTAAACTTGTGAAACTGAATTGCAGACGTGTTTATTACACCAAATTTAATCGCAATTACAGCGAACGAATAATGTGTGCGCTGTTTCTTCTCTCTCTAGATGTGAGTGCACGAAATTATGTATGATTTCCTAACAACGTTAAGCGCGTTCGCGATTTTTCCCTGTTATTCAAATTACCGGAGTCTCGCAGTCGGTGAAAAAAAAAGAACGAAACGAAAGAAAAGTTAGGAAAAACAGGTGAATAATACACACAAACAGATGTAGGAAAAAAAGTGTGTAGAACGCGAAAAATATGCAGACTCGAACACCTGGTATATATAATTTGAGTTATGCAAACAACGAGACCGCGCGTTATTACGAGTTATACATCCCTCGCGAGACCACTGCGGCTCGCGCGTTTCTCGAACTGCGATTAATAATTAAAACCTCATTCTTTCCAGGTGTACCAACCGACTAACTCGAACCGTTGAGAGGGTGGGTGGGTTTAGGTTTTCGGCAGCCTCCTGCGACATTCGTTGACTTTGCAATTGTTTAACTTCGGCCACTCTTAATCACGTATTCCGTTTAATCAAGTCGCTGCTGCAGCGGTGGGATTATGCGACATCCCATCGGATTTTCCCTCTCACACAATACTCGTTTCCAACTTTATTCCAATTCCAAGCTTGTTTAATAATTGAATTTTTTCTAGACAAGAAATAGTTTCTCGATAAGTCCAATTCTTCGTGCAAACTGATAATAATTCATCTCTCGTTGCGGTGTTAAGACTCCCTCTTTTCTTTTTCTTTCTGAAGTTCTTCGTTGGCAGGTCATGTCCGGCCTCCGATGATTTATGAAAAATATTACGGACAAGCTTTCCGGAGGGTCTTGGATTCGGTGGAGAGGGAGGAATGGTTGGTTGTTGGAAGCGCACGACCTCTGCAACGAAAATAACAAATTCCTTTCTCATCCCCTGGAGGATTTCGAAGCCGCCGCCGCCGCCACCGTTGCCACCGCCGGCCAATGGTTGCTGCCGCAGTCGCAATTCCATTAGGGATTACAAAACTTCGGACCACTTCTGCATTCACAATTCCCATTTTAAATCATCAGGCATTCCGCAGGAATTTTATTCATTCCGCTGCGCCGCGTCTCCTTTCCTTCCTCCACCCCGCAATCCTCGGACCTGCCGAAGAAGGCAGAAAAAAAAGAATGAGAGGAAAAGAATGGAAAGTCTTGAAACAAGGGAAGCATGATAAATCACCGACAGCTTGATATTAGAGTGAAGCAATGTGGGAAACGTACGTAAATACAGTATTATTTTCTAACTATAATATTATTATTTTTTTTAAGGAATAATTCTAATATTTTACATTTTTTTATTGAATTAAAGAGCAAAATATATCTAGATTAAGGACGTTAAAAGAAAATAATATGTTAATTTACTAATTTTTAAATTATTTATAATTTATTGAAAATTGATTTTTCATCATTTATAACTAATTTTCGTATACATTTTTTGCTAGTAATAATTTTAATATTTAACAATTTTATTATCGAATTGAACTCTTCAATTTATCTAATTTAAGTATATCTAAAGAAAGTAATATGTTAATTTACTAATTATTGAATTATTTTAAATTTTTTCGAAGTTGGATTTTTCAACATTTTTAACTAATTTTCGAATACATTTTTCTATAGGAATAATTGTACTATTTTGCAATTTTATTATTGAATTGAAGTCTTCAAATTATCTAGTTTAAAGATATCACAAGAAAATAATATGTTAATTTACTAATTTTTAAATTATTTACAATTTTATTAGAGATTGATTTTTCATCATTTATAACTAATTTTCTTATACATTTTTTTCTAGTAATAATTGTAATATTTTACAATTTTATTATTGAACTAAAGTCTTCAATATATCTAGTTTAAGGATATTAAAAGAAAGTAATATGTTAATTTTAATAATATTAGAAGAAACTAATATGTCAATTTACTAATTTTTAAATTATTTATAATTTTTTGAAGTTTGTTTTTTCATCATTTATAACTAATTTTTGGATACATTTTTTTAGGAATAATTGTAATATTTTGCAATTTGATTATCGAATTAAAGTCTTCTATATATCTAGTTTAAGGATATTAAAAGAAAGTAATATGTTTATTTACTAATTTTTAAATTATTTTAAATTTTTTCGAAGTTGGATTTTTCAACATTTTTAACTAATTTTCGAATAAATTTTTTTTAGGAATAATTGTAATATTTAACAATTTCATTATTGAATTTAAGTATTCTATATATCTATTTTAATAATATTAAAAGAAACTAATATGTCAATTTACTAATTTTTAAATTATTTATAATTTTTTAAAAGATTGATTTTTCATCATTTATAACTAATTTTCTTATACGTTTTTTTTTAGGAATAATTGTACTATTTAACAATTTTAATATTGAATTGAAGTCTTTAATATATTCAGTTTAATGATATTAAAAGAAAGTAATATGTTAATTTACTAATTTTTATACCATTTATAATTTTTTTGAACATAGTTTTTTCATCATTTATAACTACATTCTTATACGTTTTTTCTTAGGAAAAATTTTAATATTTAACAATTTCATTATCGAATTGAAGACTTCTATATATCTAGTTTAGGGATATCAAAAGAAAATAATCTGTTAATTTACTAATTTTTAAATTATATACAATTATTTTGAAGATTGTTTTTTTATCATTTATACGTAATTTTCAAATACACTTTTTTTTAGGAATAATTGTAATATTTTACAACTTTATTACTAAATTGAAGTCTTCAATCTATTTACTTTAAGATTATTAAAAGAAAATAATATGTTAATTTGGTATTTTTCTGAATTGTTCTGCTCTTTTTAAGACTTAATATCTTCTGGATAAAATCACGAATAAATGTACTTTTTCCATACGTATTTGTGATGTATATAAGAAAATATGGATTATATACGTCTGCGGGGATGCAGTGTAATGATTAAGTTTTCTTGGACGGGAGAATATCGATGTTTCGAGCGACGGCGGCGGAGGTCGGGTGGTGGATAATTGCATTTTTGCCCGATGATACGTGGATGTTGATTAGGGTGTATAAGGCGGATTGCGAGAGCGGCGGGGTAGCAATTATCGGGGTCGTCCGTCGGAGATGTGAAGGAGACGGAGATAGACCGAAAGAAATAATGGGAATGAGCGAGCGAGAGAAAGAGAGAGAGAAGCATCAGCATAGGAGAAATCAAAGGGTGGATGTTGAGGGTGAGTGTAAGAGTGAGTGAGAGAGAGAGGGATCTGATAGCCACCGGTGGCTTGCAATCCGAACTCAATTTGATTTCCAGAGTCTTGGATCTCATGGGATTCTAATCTGGTCTAAGCTCGACCTGCAAGTGGCCGCGATATGATGCGGCGAGTTAGCGGCAGGGCGAAACTCAATATTCAGCCGACCGGAAACCTTATTAAGGCCACGGAACCACCGGATGTGTCGCGACAACATACCCACCTCACCCTTGACAACGACGACATCTACATAACATTCCATCAACCAACTACAAATTCAAATATTCTACTTTTACTCACCCCTCAAGACCATAACCTATACTCACAGCAGTAAAAGCATGTAATATTTTCATTCTGCGAGTATCTTTCTTTTATTTTCATATAAATATTTCCTTTTTTCTTGCCAGAGGGGGAGAATAAATATGCATCAATATTTATCAGCGTAAACGCATCAATTTCCATCTCTTCTCTTAAGTAATATCCCATCTCGTACCTTAACATCAATTTCGGCTAGTTACCGATGCAAAATTGATTAAGTTATGTGCGCATCTGGGGTGGCTGGGAGAGTCGTGTGTAATCCCTCAAAAGCAAACAACGCTTTATGATTCAGCCCTTGCTACTACTACTACTACAACGTCTCCCTTTCTCTTTTTCATAATGGATTGAAATCTGCTATGCATCATATTTTTCCTGTTACAACCGTAATAACTATATTTCCTCATACTTAACTTGCACATAAATATAATAATACAAATCTCTAGACAATAAGTACAGATTGATTTATCTTAATGTCAAGAAATTGAAAGATTTAAACGTAGAGTTTAATATTGTTATCTCCGAAAAATTTAAAATTATTTAAAAAAATACCTAATTAACATATTACTTTCTCTTCGTATGCTAAAAGTAGATAAATTGAAGAATTCGTTACAATAATAAAATTCTTTAATATTACTATTATTAATAAGAAAAATCGAATTGGAAAATTACTTCAAAAAGACGAAAAATCAATCCTACAAAAAATGAAAATAATACAAAAATTAGTTAATTAACATATTATTATCTATTAATATCCTTAAAGTAGATAAATTGAAGACTACAATTCAATTATGAAATTGTAAAAAATTACAATTATTGCAAGAATAAAATGTATTCGAAAATTAGTTAAAAATGATGAAAAAATTCAAAAATTCTAAAAAATTGAAAATAATTAGAAAATTAGTAAATTAACATATTACTTTCTTGTTATATTCTTAAACTAGATAGATTGAGGATTTGTTTACAATAATAAAATTATTTAATATTAAAATTATTTCCTAAAAAAAATGTATAAGAAAATTAGACTTTCGTTCAATAATAAAATTATAAATTATTAAAATTATTATTAAAGAAAATCCAATTGGGAAATTATTTTTAAATGAGAAAAAATCAAACTTTGAAAAAAATTAAAATTATTCAAAAAGTACTAAATTAACATATTATTTTGTTTGAATAGTCTTAAACTAGATAGATTTAGGACATGATTACAATAATAAAATTAATTAATATTAAAATTATTAGTAAAAAAAATCCATCTGGAAAATTACTTCTAAATGAGAAAAATCAATCTTTGAAAAAAATGAAAATAATTAAAAAATAATAAATTAACATATTACTTTCTTGTTATATTCTTAAACTAGATAATTGAGGACTTGATTACAATAATAAAATTATTTAATATTAAAATTATTAGTAAAAAAAATCACATTGGAAAATTATTTCTAAATGATGAAAAATCAATCTTTGAAAAAAATAAAATAATTCAAAAAGTACTAAATTAACATATACTTTGTTTGAATTTCTTAAACTAGATATATTTAGGACTTGATTACAATAATAAAATTAATTAATATTAAAATGATTAGTAAAAAAAATCCATCTGGAAAATTACTTCTAAATAACGAAAAATCAATCTTTGAAAAAAATGAAAATAATTAAAAAATTAGTAAAATAACATATTACTTTCTTGTTATATTCTTAAACTAGATATATTGAGGACTTGATTACAATAATAAAATTATTTGATATTAAAATTATTAGTAAAAAAAAATCAATTGGAAAATTATTTCTAAATGTCGAAAAATCAATCTTTGAAAAAAATGAAAATAATTAAAAAATTAACATATTAATTTCTCTTAATATCCTTAAACTAGATATATTGAAAGAAATCAATTGGAAAATTATTTTTAAATGAGGAAAAATCAATCTTTGAAAAAAAATAAATTTATTCAAAAGTACTAAATTAACATATCACTTTGTTTGAATTTTCTTAAACTAGATATATTTAGGACTTGATTACAATAATAAAATTATTTAATATTAAAATTATTAGTAAAAAAAATCCATCTGGAAAATTATTACTAAATGACGAAAAATCAATCTTTGAAAAAATTGAAATTAATTAAACACAACATTATCCATTACTTTATTTTCACATCCTTATACTATATATATTAAGTAATACAATTCAATAATAAAATTGTAAAATATTACAATCATTCCAATAAAAAATGTGTTCGAAAATTAGTTATAAATAATGAAAAATCAATCTTCGAAAAAATTGAAAATAATTAAAAAAATAGTAAATTAACATATGAATTTCTTTTAACATCCTTAAACTAGATATTTTGAAGACTTCAATTCCATTATGAAATTTTAAAATATTACAATTATTGCAAGAATAAAATGTATTCCAAATTAGTTAAAAATGATGAAAAATTACACTTCGAAAAAATTGAAAATAATTCAAAAAAATTAGTAAATTAACATATTAATTTCTCTTAATATCCTTAAACTAAATATATTAAATACTTCAATTCAGTAATAAAATTATAAATTATTAAAATTATTATTAAGAAAAAATCAATTGCAAAATTATTTTAAATGACGAAAAATCAATCTTTGAAAAAAATGAAAATAATTCAAAAAATAATAAATTAACATATTACTTTCTTGTTATATTCTTAAACTAGATAGATTGAAGACTTCAGTACAAAAATAAAATTAATTAATATTAAAATGATTAGTAAAAAAAATCCATCTGGAAAATTACTTCTAAATGACGAAAAATCAATCTTTGAAAAAAAATGAAAATAATTAAAAAAATAGTAAAATAACATATTACTTTCTTGTAATATTCTTAAACTAGATAGATTGAGGACTTCGATTCAATAATAAAATTGTAAAATGTTACAATTATTTTAACAATAAAATGTATTCGAAAATTAGTTAAAAATGATGAAAAATCCAAATTCGAAAAAATTGAAAATAATTCAAAAATTAGTAAATTAACATATTACTTTCTTTTAATATCCTTAAACTAGATATATTTAAGACTGCAATTCAATTATGAAATTGTAAATTATTACAATTATTTCTAAAAAAAAAACTATTAGAAAATTACTTCTAAATAACAAAAAAACAATCTTTCAAAAAAAAATGAAAATACTAAATAAACACATTATTTTCTTTCATTATTCTTAAATTAAACAAATTAAGTAATTAATTAGCAATAATGAAATTATTTAATATTACAAATATTACTAAAATAAAATGAATTAGAATATAAAGTAATCTTGTTGTTATCTTCGATATGATTGGAGAATTATTGCTTGTTATTAGGTTAATTTAGGTTCAAGTTGTTTTTGTTTTGTGAATTGCTATTAGTAATTACGGTGGACGAGGCCAGAGTCGATATCAGGTGAAATGACGGGCGTTATCATAGGAGTCTGGTGTCAGGTGTCAAGTGGGGTGGCGCACCCCGAGGGTGACGAGTAATTAGCGAAGGTGACCGTACACTAAACACACACACACACATAGATGGAGAGAGATAGAGAGATGGAATGAATATACATAAACGTGAGTGGGAATGAGAGAGAGATAGAGAGATAGTTGACAGCCCGGCGCTTCCACCGAAGGAGGTGCGGCTGATTTGTTACGGCTTTTCCCCGTTCTCTCTCTCTCTCTCTCCGCGCGTTTCTAATTTATTTCAAAATATTGCGATACAGATAAAAACACATCGTAAAGTTCGCTGAATAAATTACGTACGTTATCGGGCGGCTATCGGTCAGGGTGTGACTCGTAAATTCACTTAATTAAGACAGGGGCGTAGGTGGGTTCGGTGTGTGAAGTGCCCTCTTGTTGATGACGATGATGACACGATGATCCAACGCTCGGTGTGCGTTGGATCAAAAAAAAAAAAGAGAAGGAAATAAAAGAAACACTCTTGGATCCACAATCACCATAACAATAAGGAAGAGAAGTAAATGTAATTTTCGCATCGATACGCAAATTCCTTTCTATTTCCACGTTCCATTTATTTATTTATTCCTGGTGTATATTAACATAAATCCTAAGAGGTTCCCGTTGAATCAATTTCGGGCGCAACCCCCGGTGGAATTTTGTTTTCGTAGGTGTCTGGATCCTTTTTCTGTGGAGGTATTTTGCATTCGTACGTCGCGCGTTGCATACATGCCATTTGAAAGGACTGTATTTTATTCCCTCTTTCGATGCTCTCACAATCCTCCACCTCTTCCTATTGCAGCACACAGAATCCCCCTTCTTTTTTTTTTTGGCATTCGATACGTTAACTTCGGGCATAAGCCTATTCCAATATTAATGGAAACGCATTTTCTATTTAGAGCGCACCAACTGATATCGAGATCACTTTTCTTTCACAACAAACGGAATTATCATAAACACTTTTCGATGTTTCCCAAAAGAAAGAGAGCACGTAGACGGTGGAAAGCTTTCAAATAGATTCAGTTTTATTATTAATCAATGCATTTCACTTATAAATTAAGTCATTGAAAATCATTAAATATTTCGGAAAAACACTAAATTAACATATAACTTTCTTTAATTATCTTAAAACTAGATAGTTTAAAGTATTTATTAACTTAATAAAAATTTTTGATATTACTGTTGGTACCTAATTTAAATCGTATTGAAAAATTAGTGATAAATGATGAAAAATCATAGTTAAAAAAAATGAAAATATTTAAAAATCTTTGAAATTAACATATTATTTCCTTTAATTATATAAAGACTAGATAGTTTAAAGTATTGATTAATGTTATAAAATTTATTGATATTGAAGTTGGTACCTAATTTAAATCATATTGAAAAATTAGTGATAAATGATGAAAAATCATAATTTAGAAAAATGAAAATATTTGAAAAATCTTCTAAATTTACATATAGTTTTGTTTAATTATTTAAAAACTAGAGGCTTTAAGTAATCTATTTAGTTAATAAAATTGTTTATATTGTAATTGGTATCTAATGAAAATCGTATTTGAAAATTGGTAAGAAATATCGAAAAATCATTTCTTAAAATTTTTTAAATTATTGAGAAATTTTGTAAATTAATATGGTACTTTCTTTTCATTTCGTAATACTAGATATTATAAAGTATTCGTTTAAATAAGAAAATAGTTTACTATTCTTGTTTTTAAGTTAAAAAATCTAATTGGAAAATTTGTGAAATCTAATGAAAATCGTATTTGAAAATTAGTGAAAAATGACGAAAAAAAATTTAAAATTATTGAGAAATTTTGTAAATTAACATATTACTTTCTTTTCATTTCCCAATACTAGATATTATAAAGTATTCGTTTCAAAATGAAAATTATTTATTATTCTTCTTATTTAGTTAAAAAACTTAATTGAAAAATTTGTGAAAAATGTCGAAATATCAATAGTAAAAAAACAAAATAATTTTAAAAACTTTTAAATTAACATATGACTTTCTTTAATTATATAAAAACTAGATAGTTTAAAGTGTTGATTAACGTTATAAATATTGTTGATATTACAATTAGTACCAAATTTAAATCATATTGAAAAATTAGTGATAAATGATGAAAAATCATAGTTTAAAAAATGAAAATATTTGAAAAATCTTCTAAATTAACATATAGTTTTGTTTAATTATTTAAAAACTAGAGGCTTAAGTAATATTATTTAGTTATTAAAATTGTTTATATTTAATTGGTATCTAATGAAAATCGTATTTGAAAATTGGTAAGAAATGTCGAAAAATCATTTCTTAAAAAATTTTAAATTATTGAGAAATTTTGTAAATTAATATAGTACTTTCTTTTCATTTCGTAATACTAGATATTATAAAGTATTCGTTTAAATAAGAAAATAGTTTACTATTCTTGTTTTTAAGTTAAAAAATCTAATTGGAAAATTTGTGAAATCTAATGAAAATCGTATTTGAAAATTAGTGAAAAATGACGAAAAAAAATTAAAATTATTGAGAAATTTTGTAAATTAACATATTACTTTCTTTTCATTTCCCAATACTAGATATTATAAAGTATTCGTTTCAAAATGAAAATTATTTATTATTCTTCTTATTTAGTTAAAAAACTTAATTGAAAAATTTGTGAAAAATGTCGAAATATCAATAGTAAAAAAACAAAATAATTTTAAAAACTTTTAAATTAACATATGACTTTCTTTAATTATATAAAAACTAGATAGTTTAAAGTGTTGATTAACGTTATAAATATTGTTGATATTACAATTAGTACCAATTAGTACCAAATTTAAATCATATTGAAAAATTAGTGATAAATGATGAAAAAATCAAAGTAGAAAAATCTTTTAAATTAACATATAGTTTTCTTTCAATTTCTTAAAACTAGATAGTATAAAGTATTTAATTCGAAAAGAAAATTATTAAATATGACTGTAGTTGCTAGAAAAACTTAATTGTAAAATTGGTAAACAAAGAGTCGAAAAATCAATGTTTAAAAAACAAAAAAAAAATATAAAATTTCTAAATTAACAATAAACTTTCTTTTAGAATTCTGAAACTAGATAGTTTGAAGTATTCAATTCAATAAGAAAATAGTTTAATATTACTTTCGATACTAACAGAAACTTTAATTGAAAAATGAGTTATATAAATCGAAAAATCAATCTAAATAAAAATGAATGAAAAAGTGAGAATTCTTCTAAATTAACATATTAGTTTATTTTAATATTCTGAAACTAGATAGTATAAAATATCGAATTCAATAATAAAATTGTTCGATATTACAATTTTTACTTAAAAAAAAAAAATCAAATTAGATTTTTTTTTAAAAGAAAAGTAAAGTTTCAACAAGTTTGAAAGAAATATGACTGCAATAAATAGAAATACAACGTCAGCTCATAATGAATGTATACAAATTAAGTGTTTCCGAGATAGTATATAAAGTAAGGTGAAATAAATGAAATGGAATTTTCATGTAAAACTTGCGTCGTTAAAAGATTACGATTAATTAACATGCTTTTTCTCTCCTTCCTTTCATTTTCATACGGTTTTATATAAATATATATATTTGATGGGATGGATTAAAAATCGCCCTCTCCCTTGTTTTGTTTTTTTCTTTGTTTTGTTTTTTTTTCTGTTTCGTAATATTTAATAAGTTAGAAAGAAAAAGGCGAACGAGGTCATGTCACGCGACGCCCCTGTTTATATGCAGCGACGAGAGCGTTCGCTAATTAATTAAGATTGTTATTAATTATGGTTTTGCATGAGTTTGTAACAAAAGAATAAGGGAGTAAGAAAAAAACAAATGAATTTAACGAATAACAGCTTGCTTTGAGGTAGTTAAGATGAGAGTTTTGTTGTTTGTTTCAGTTAATTATATTCAGAAACTAAAGAAATTAATTAATAAATGAGTTCAATGAAAATGTTCTAAAATAATAATTATTAATAAAGAAATTTCAATTTGAAAATTAAGTAAAATTGTGAAAATTATTTTAGAAATTCGTCTTCAAATAATACAAAATAATTCAGAAAAATACCAAATATACTAATAATTGT
Organism: Nicrophorus vespilloides; assembly: GCF_001412225.1. Classification (NCBI taxonomy): domain Eukaryota; kingdom Metazoa; phylum Arthropoda; class Insecta; order Coleoptera; family Silphidae; genus Nicrophorus; species Nicrophorus vespilloides. The sequence continues at coordinate 14,185 of NW_017095838.1, forward strand.
CTCTATTTATATGGAAACTACANNNNATTGGCGAATAAAAATCTGTAATATAAATGTTTGATAATGTAATTAATAATAAAGAAATTTCAATTTGAAAATGAACCAAAATGATGAAAATTAATTTAGAAATTGGTCTTCAAGTAATACAAAATATTCAGAAAAACACCAAATATACTAATAATTGTCTCTCCTTGTATGGAAACTACATGAATTGGCAAATAAAATTATGTAATAAAAATGTTTGATAATGTAATTATTAATAGAGAAAATTCAATTTGAAAATGAACCAAAATGGTGAAAATGAACTTAGAAATTGGTCTTTAAATAATACAAAATAATTCAGAAAAACACCAAATATACTAATAATTGTCTCTATTTGTATTGAAACTACATGAATTGGCATATAAAATTCTGTAATAAAAATATTTGATAATGTAATTAATAATAATAAAATTCAATTTGAAAATGAACCAAAATTACGAAAATTTTCTTAAAAATTAGTCTTGAAATGATATAAAATCTCTTTTTATTCTGAAACTACATGAATTTATAAATAAAATTTGCAATAAAAATGTTTGATAATATAATTATTAATAAAGAAATTTCAATTTGAAAATGAACCAAAATAATGAAATTAACTTAGAAATTCGTCTTCAAATAATATAAAATAATTCAGAAAAACACCAAATATACTAATAATTGTCTCACTTGTATGGAAACTTAACATAAATTTGAAATTAATTATTGTACATAAATTTTATATAATTATATTACATAATTTACTATAAAAATCTGTAATAAAAAACATTACAAATATACTATATAATATTATTCAGAAAAACACCAAATATACTAATAATTGTCTCTTTTTTATTTTTGTACTACATGAATTGGCATATAAAATTCTGTAATAAAAATGTTTGATAATGTAATTAATAATAAATAAAATTCAATTTGAAAATGAACCAAAATTACAAAAATATTCTTACAAATTTGTCTTCAAAATATATAAAATAATTCGGAAAAACACCAAATATACTAATAATTGTTTCTACTTGTAATGAAACTGCATGAATTTGTAAATAAAATTTGGCAATAAAATGTTTGATAATATAATTATTAATAAAGAAATTTCAATTGGAAAATTAACTAAAATTGTGAAAATTATTTTAGAAATTCGTCTTCAAAAAATACAAAATAATTCACAAAAACACCAAATATACTAATAATTGCCTCTATTTTCATGGAAACTACATGAATTGGTAAATAAAGTTATGTAATAAAAATGTTTGATAATGTAATTAATAATAAAGAAAATTCATTTTGAAAATGAACCAAAATTATAAAAAAATTCTTAGAAATTAATCTTGCAATTATATAAAATAATTCAGAAAAACACCAAATATACTAATAATTGTTTCTACTTGTACTGAAACTACATGAATTTATAAATAAAATTTGGCAATAAAAATGTTTCATAATATAATTATTAATAAAGAAATTTCAATTTGAAAATTAACTAAAATTACAAAAATATTCTTAAAAATTAGTCTTGAAATTATATAAGATAATTCATAAAAACACCAAATATACTAATCATTATCTCTTTCTATTATGAAACAACATGAATCAATAAATGAGATTCATTAAAAAAATTGATTGATAAGAGAATTATTAATTAAGAAATTTCAATTTGAAAATTAGTTTAAATTGCAAAAAATATCTTAGCAATTAGTCTTCAAACAATGTTAAATAATTCAGAAAAACATCAAATATACTAATAATTGTCTCTACTTGTTCTGAAACTACATGAATCAGTATATAAAATTCTGCAATAAAATGATTAGAAGAAATTTTAAATTAAAATTGACCTAAAATTACAAAAAATGGATTTAAAAAATTGTAATAATTATATAGATTTAGCTTCAAATTGAAAATAATTAAGTTTCTTGAGTTAATTGATGAATAAAGTATAATTTAATTGGTAATTATGGAACTCAGAATCAAATTATCTCTTGTTTGAGGGTTGTTAAGTTTTCTTTGTTTTTCTTGTTCTTGTTGTTGTTGTTGGGGTTTTCGGTTGGGGGGAGAAACGGGGGATTTGTGTTTCGTAGAGAGGTAGGTAATTAAAGGAGGGTGAGTGTTCTAATTGATCGATTCGTTGCTAAACACGGCGCTAACTAATAGAGGCCTAATTGGTGTTTTCCTCCGCCTCCGGTTTTTGTTCATCCTCTTTGCGATCCACCTCTGATACACCTCTGGCGGCTAACCGATGTTAAAGAGCCCCCATACATCTCTTCAGGTTGTATCTCAGGAGGGCGCCCCCAAGTCCCCTCTCTGGGGCGCTATGATTCTTCTCATTCTCATTCTCTCATCCTGCTCAAAAACCTCCATCCTCCCTCTCTCGCACAATGTTTACGAACTTGTTCTCCTTCTTGTTCTTTTAATGTTACATTACAATACAACGGAAACACGGTCGTAAATTCACTGATGTTGCTCTCGTTTTTTTTCTTTCTATCTCTCTGCACACGAAAGACAGCGCCTACTACATGTTTACTTTTGCATTAAATTTCGCCCTCAAAATAAAATAAAAAAAAAACCAAGAAGGCGGCGGTGGCACACGCCATCGATTGTTCCCCATCTCGAAGCCAAAAACTTAGACAACAGACTTTCCCATCCATCCGAAGAGAAGTAAAAGACGTTCCGGTGCGTGCCGATCGGATCTATTCCACCCAAGGGTGTCATCGTCTTAAGAGCGCGCGCGACGTACATTTCGGATGGCCAAAATCGCTGCTTTACGACAATTTGGAAAATATTCACAAAAACGAGTAATCCAGAAGGCCGAGAAAGAAACAAAGAAAAAAAGCAAAGATTTCGTTGCTCTTTTGGTATTCCGTCCGGATGGCCGCCTGGGACCACCCGAATTCCTTATCGGAATCACGGACGATCGCCGACGCCCGCATCCTAATCCATCCGCAACAACAAGAAATCCACTTATGCCGCATACATTTTGTATGGCACCTCTCTTGCTCTTCGCTCGCTTATTTTTTTTTTCGTCTTATTGCCGCCACCACTTCAATTCTTCCCGTGTTTGCCGTGTCCGTGTGCAGCAGGAATTTATCCTGCGGCCGCAGCGCGCTTAAATATTTATGAAGAAAAATGGATAAGAACTGAGATAGTCGGAGAGGAAGAAAAAAAGGGAGAAAGATGGTTATAAGTAGATACAAAACGGAGAGAGAAGGATACAGTTTGTCGCTTTCTTCTTGCATATTCTATGAGGTTTCTAGCACACATACACAAACAGTGGTCTCAGGATGAGATGCGAAACTATAAAGGAGAGAAGAAGCATGAATATACACGTGTAGTATATACGGAGACGCCACCAATTGAATAAGTCGCGCCTGAATTTTTCACCACGCAATTTATTTTAAATTCAATTGCATCTAAATACTTTAGGTCGCGCGTTTTCCTTTCTTTCTTTCTTCCTTTCTCCTGCTTATTTCTTCTCTACCCTCTCTTTGTACAATATACAAGAATGTTAAACAAGTTTAAGTAACTAATAAAGTTGAAGATTTATCCTGCAATCAAAATACAATAGAATTCGATTAAAAAATTTGTATTTTTTAGTTCAAAATAATTTATTTTATTAATATTTCATGATTACATCAGAACAAGTATTTTATTGTGAATATTTTCATCAAACAATTGTTTGATAACAATAATTAATAACCGAGATATTAAGATTTTTTTTGTTCTTTGCGCCAGTTTTTTTTTTTCAATTTCTACAGCTAATAGCAGGCGACTCAATGATAGCACGAAGATGTATGTAAGCTTGTTGGAAAGACAAAATATTCAGCTTTCTTACGAGTGGTTGATGATGTAACTATTTTAAGGATTTGTCGAGAAAATCACGAAAAGCTGTAAAAACTGATTAGAAAACGAAAAAAAATGTTCTTTATCTTATAACAGGCGACTCGATGAAACTACAAATATGTATGTAGGCGCGTTGGAAAGGTGAGATCTTCAGCTTTCATACGAGTGGTCTATGATTTAATTACCTTTAGGGGTTGTCGAGAAATCCACGAAAAACTGTAGACATTGAAAAAAAAAACTTTGTTTCTCTGTTTTTTCATTTTCTATAGATCATATCAGGCGACTCGATGACAACACGAAGATGTAAGTAGGTTCGTTGGAAAGGTGAGACATTCAGCTTTCATACGAGTGGTCTATGATGTAATTATCTTAAGGGGTTGTCGATAAATCCACAAAAAACTGTAGACATTGAATAAAAAAACGAAAAAACCGTCGTTTCTCTGTTATGTATAAAACCGTAAGTATGCGTTTTTTTCTTCAATTTCTACAGCTAATAGCAGGCGACTCAATGATAGCACGAAGATGAGTGCGGGCTTGTTGGAAAGGCAAAATATTCAGCTTTCGTATGAGTGGTCGATGATGTAACTATCTTAAGGATTTGTCGAGAAAATCACGACAAACTGTAAAAACTGAATAAAAAACGAAAAAAAATGTTCTTCAGCTTATACCAGACGACTCGACTAAACTACAAAGATGTATTTAGGCGCGTTGGAAAGGTGAGATCTTCAGCTTTCATACGAGTGGTCTATGATTTAATTATATTAAGGGATTGTCGATAAATTCAAACTTATAAACTTATATTCTAATAATATTAATGAATTTTACAAAATAACTATAAGACTTTTTAATTTTATTATGCTTGCATTGAATGGAGCTTTCTATTGTTTATATTTCGATATAGCAATTGTTACATTATAATAATTATTTATCCAGATATTGTGATTTTTCATCTTTTTTTACTTGTCTTTACATTTTATTACATTACTCAATTAATACTCATGCTATATAGATAATTAATTATGCAAATTAAAGATAAAACTATGGTCTTTCTATTGAATCTATTTTCATAAATAAAGTACTTACCATTTTCTTGTAATAAGCTGTCAAAATTAAACAACAAAAAAAATTAACATACAAAGTGTTGTTTAATTTAGTGAAATAATCATTTTTTTTAATGTTTTATTACGAAATTTAGTTAACTAATGTAATTGTAAATATTTAAAGTGTATTATTTGCAAATAAACATAGTTTCTTTGTCTGTACGAGATGCCGGAGAGAGCAGAGAAATAATAAATATTTCATTAGGAGTAAAAGGCTGGAAGGCCTCAAATGTGAGCGTGTGTGTGCGGATGAAATTTATGTTAAAGTTTCCGTTAACTTATTTCTGACGATATCGAAACTGTTGGCGTGCGAATCCTGCGGGATTTCCGGTCGATACCCGTCGTTTCAGACGCCAACAATTCTGCAGTTTTACCTCCTGCTGTCGCACTAAACTGTAATAAAATTCACCTCGACAAGTAAAGAAAAAGAAAATTACTTCGTCCCAATCGAGAAATGATCTTTTCTTTATAAATATCCGACAATATTTGAATTTGCAAAGTACGGATTAAATACGAATTTATACATTATTATACGTACGTGCGCATTTTCGGTTCGCATCTGCTGGAGTCAGCTAGAAAACTTCATGAGTCTTGGGAATTGCCTTCAACCGAGGTGTTGTATAAGAACGTTATTTAACACTGCGTGAACTCGAGGGGCGGCAAAGAAGAAGGAGAAGCAGGTTTCATCCTGAAAGGGGATGGAGCAAGACGATGTTAGAAGGGAAGAATGAGATGGGAACAAAAAAAAATGTATAACAAGAATAAGGAAAATAACATGCACACGTGGAATTTTCTACTTTCGCTGCAATTTTCTAAATAATTCAGAGGTTTTTTTTTGTATCCGTTTGGTTTGTAATTCCGAAAGGAAAAGGAAAGTAAAATTTTGCAGGAACAGCAACGAAAATGTACAGTTTACTTCTTACATTTAGATAATAACGTAACAACTTCATTGCTCGATAACTTAGATAATTTAGACTAATTGGATTATGAAATATACAAATTGAAGATGAAACTTTGAGCTTTCTAATGAGTCTATGAGGAGATTTGTAGCTTTCATAGCCTACTTGTAATGAACTGTTATATTAAATGTAATTATATTGTTTTTGTTTTTAAGTTTTTAAAGGTGTTTGAAGCGACGAAATCAGTGGATTTATTGGCTCGAATCGGATTTGGAATTATGATTTACACTGGAATTATGCCGGAGGTGAATTTGACGATGCAATATTCGCGTGTAATTTGTTGAATAATACACGATGGCTGTGGATGGCGATGAAATCGTCGATGGGCTTTCGATGCATGCGATTTTTGAATATTTGATGGGCGGATATCGTATAACGGGCGCTCCAAATAACCTATTTATAGAAGGCTGTTGCAAAAAAAAAAAGAAAAATAAGGAAGAGAGAGAAAGATCGAGGATCGTAGCAGGATTGAAAAGGATGGAATGAAGGAGAAGAGGGCGTTGATAATAATTTTCTTCTGGTTCTCCGGTTCGTGGTCGTCCTCTCTCTCTCTTTCTCTCTATCTCTCATCCATCATCATTCGCCTGATGATGAAGTGCGGAGGGCAGAAACGAGATGCCGCAGCTCTCGATCATTCTAATTGAAACAGGATCCGCGAGGTCCCTCACTAATGAACGGCCTCTCTCTCCGCTCTCTTCTCATCTCGTCTCCTTCCTAACTGCTTCAGCCTTAACCTCAAGCTTTCTGCAGACTGTATAGCTCCTCAGAGGATATTATGCAAGACTTTGAAACACCCCGATCATTAGTGACGTTTAAAGCAACTTTAGTTAGAAACCAAAAAAAAAACGATGGCTACAGATTGATTTTCTGTTATATTATTGAAGATTAATATTATTTAGATCATTCAATATACAAATTAAACACAAAACTATAACCTTTCGACTGAATCTACTTTCATGTATATAGTACTTACCGTTTTATTGCAATTAGCTATCAAAATTGAGTAAAAAAACGTATCTTTTGAAAAGCAATTTTCTAATAAAATTATTATATTTGACAAAATAACTCGTAAACTGTTATATTTGTTATGATTGAATTGAATGCAGCCTTCTATTGCAGCCTATCGATATGGCAATTGTTACGTAATAACAATTGCTAACGCAGATATTGCGATTTTTCACCTATTTTTACTTGCATTTGCATTTTATTAGATTACTTAAACAATATCCATGCGATTTCGATCGTCCAATATACAAATTAAAGACAGAAATATAACCTTTCAACTGAATCTACTTTCATGTATATAGTACTTACCGTTTTATTGCAATTAGCTATCAAAATTGACTAAAAAAACGTGTCTTTTGGAAAGCAATTTTCTAAAAAAAATATTACATTTGACAAAATAACTCGAAACTATAAGATTTTTTATATTTGTTATGATTGCATTGAATGGAGCCTACTATTGTATATCTGTCGATATGGTAATTGTTACGTAATAACAATTGCTAACACAGATATTGCGATTTTTCACCTATTTTTATTTGCATTTGCATTTTATTAGATTACTTAAATAATACCCATGCTATGTAGATCGTCCAATATACAAATTAAAGACAGAAATATAACCTTTCAACTGGATCTACTTTCATGTATATAGTACTTACCGTTTTATTGCAATTAGCTATCAAAATTGAGTAAAAAACGTATCTTTAGAAAGCAATTTTCTAATAAAATTATTACATTTGACAAAATAACTCGTAAACTATAAGATTTTTTATATTCGTTATGATTACATTGAATGGAGCCTTCTATTTTATATCTGTCGATATGGCAATTGTTACGTAATAACAATTGCTAACACAGATATTGCGATTTTTCACCTATTTTTACTTGCAATTGCATTTTATTAGATTACATAATTAATACTCATGCTATGTAGATCGTTCAATACACAAATTAAAGACAAAAATATAACCTTTCACTTGATTCAACACGCATATATATAGCACTTACCGTTTTTTTATAATCAGCTGTTAAAATTTAGTTTTTTTTTTTTCAATAGAATCAATTTTAAACCCATAATGAATTTTACAAAATAATTCGTAAACTATAAGATTTTTAAAATGATTAAGATTTAATTCAATAAAACTTTCTATTATATATATTTCGATAAAGAAATTTTTACGTAATAACAATTATTAACCCAGGTATCACGATTTTTTACTTGTTTTCACTTGACTTTACATTTTATTACATTACTAAATTAATACTCATGGTATTTAGATCAATCAAGATAAAAATTAAAGTTAAAAATATAGCCTTTCCACTGATTTTACATTTATGTATATAGTACTTACGGTTTTCTTGTAATCAACTGTCAAAATTTTGTAAAAAAAAAACGATCTTTCAATAGGATCTTTTACAAACTAATATTCTAATAATATTATTGAATTTTACAAAATTATTCGTTAACTATATGACTTTTTATAGTTGTTATGTATACATTAAATACAGGTATCTATTGTGTATCCTTCGATATGGTCATTGTTATGTAATAACAATTATTAACACATTTTCTTAGAATACTCAATTAATACTTATGTTACTTAGATCATCCAATATACTAGTTAAAGACAAAAATATCATCCTTCCACTCAATCTAATTTTATATCTATAGCACTTACCGTTTTCTTGCAATTAACTATCAAATTTGAGTAAAAAACGTGTCTTTTGGAAAGCAATTTTCTAATAAAAAGACTTTCTAATAATAAGACTTTTTATATTTGTTATGATTACATTAAATAGAGATTTCTATTATATATCCTTCGGCAATTGTTATGTAATTAACACAGATAACGTGATTTTTCACTTGCTTTTACTTGTCTTTGCATTTTACTACATTACTCAATTAATACTAACACTATTTAGATAATTCAATATACAAATTAAAGATAAAAATATGACCTATCCACTGAATCTACATTCATATATGCATTGCTAACCGTTTTCTTGTAATCAGCTATCAAAATTGAGTAAAAAAAACATCTTTCAATAAAATCTTTTATAAACCAACATTCTAATAATATTATGGAAATGAATTAAAAGACTTTTTATATTTGTTATGATTGCATTAAATAGAGGTAACTATTCGATTTGGCAATTGTTACGTAATAACAATTGTTAACACAGATATCGCGATTTTTCATCCGTTTTTACTTGTCTTTACATTTTATTAGATTA
>NW_017095838.1:23375-27646 GCF_001412225.1 Nicrophorus vespilloides
ACAGTTTTCTTGTAATCATCTATCAAAATTGAGTAAAAAAACATCTTTCAATAAAATCTTTTATAAACCAATATTCTAATAATATTATGGAAATGAATTAAAAGACTTTTCATATTTGATATAATTGCATTAAATAGAGGTTTCTATAGTATATCCTTCGATATGGCATTTGTTACATAATAACAACTGTTAACACAGATATCGCGATTTTTCATGTGTCTTTACTTGTCTTTACATTTTATTAGATTACTCAATTAATACTCATACTACTTAGATCATTCAATATACAAATTAAAGAGAAAAATATCAGCTTTCCACTGAATCTACTGGAATATCTATAGTACTTACCGCTTTCTTGTAATAAGCTGACAAAATTGAACAAAAAAAAGTATGCAAAATATAGATTTGATTAATTTAGCGAAATAATCATGTTTTTAGTTGCTTAATTTAGTTAACTAATAGATTATAAATGAATCAGTAAGTATAAATGAAGATTTTTTCTACAGTCGATTGTATAGTTCGTCTTCCACAGTTATTGTATAGTTATTTTTCGAAATTGTATTGGATATTGTGGGTGAGCAGCTGAAATATTTGTAAAATGTTTGTTGGACAGAGCAGTTCGGACAATTAGTGGTCCCGTCGATGTTGGAATTCGGTGCAATTGGGCCTCGTTAAATAAGATTATCATTGGCGGTATTAATTGCGCGCGGTGTGCGTGATGTGTGGGCCCCGCGAGGGTCCCCCCTCCTTTCCATAAACCGACATCCGGTTTTCCCCCCTCGATCCGTCCACCCTTCAACCATCCTCCCCCCAAAATATTAGCCGCAGGCTAAAGCCGCGGTTTTCCGTCATATAAAAACGTCACAAAATATACGGTTGATTAATCGCGCCGATACTATGCGAGATATATCTAGAGCGCGCGCGCTTGATATATACGCAATAACTCGTCGTTACTAATAAATTTAACCCTCCCCTCCCCCCACCGGTAATTCCCAAACTATTGCACGTTACACGCACGAAAATGACGGATGATACAATCCCCCCGCAGCTCGTTTATGAGTGAGAGTTACATAAACTCTCATGCACATGTGCGTATACGAATGCACGTTTTATTCAACACACACAAAAAAAGATGTTTCACATCACAATTTGTTACGTAAAACGCAGCGAACAATTAGCGCCCTTTGTGCACGTTCCACCACTTTTACACACACAAAAAAAAACACCCCCCAACTGGTTAACAATCAATTGCGAAATTATTTTCAATCATTTTTCAAACACATTCTCTCCTTTTGCATCATTAACCATTTGTACGTTTACAATTTGAACACATTAATTTGTAATATAGAATCAAAATTATGTTAATTTTCAATCATTTATATTATTAAATTGACTTTTATACACTTAATAAATTTGTTAAAACTTAAGTATTTAATAAAGATTCATTACTGAATGATCGTTGAAAGTGTAATCAGCTATCAAAATTGAGTAAAAAAAGCGATCTTTCTATAGAATCTTAACCAATATTCTAATAATATTATTTAATTTTATAAAATTACTCTTAAAGTAAAATATTTTTTACATTTGTTATGATTGCATCAAATAGAGTTTTCTATTGTATATCATTCGATATGGCAATTTTATGTAATAACAATTGTTAACACATCCGTTTTTACTTGTCTTTAAATTTTATTAGATTACTCAATTAATTCTCATGTTACTTAGATCATTCAATATACAAATTAAAGACAAAAATATGACCTATCCACTAAATCTACAGTCATACATGCATTGCTTACCGTTTTCTTGTAATCAGCTATCAAAATTGAGTAAAAAAAAGCGATCTTTCTATAGAATCTTAACCAATATTCTAATAATATTATTTAATTTTATAAAATTACTCTTTAAGTAAAATATTTTTTATATTTGTTATGATTGCATTAAATAGAGTTTTCTATTGTATATCATTCGATATGGCAATTTTATGTAATAACAATTGTTAACACAGATATCGCGATTTTTCATCCGTTTTTTACTTGTCTTTACATTTTATTAGATTACTCAATTAATACTCATATTACTTAGATCATTCAATATACAAATTGAAGACAAAAATATGACCTATCCACTAAATCTACATTCATACATGCATTGCTTACCGTTTTCTTGTAATCAGCTATCAAAATTGAGTAAAAACAAACATCTTTCAATAAGCCCCCAACTGGTTAACAATCAATTGCGAACGCCGAAATTATTTTCAATCATTTTGCATCATTAACCATTTGTACATTTACAATTTGAACACATTAATTTGTAATATAGAATCAAAATTGTGTTAATTTTCAATCATTTATATAATTAAATTGACTTTTATATACTTCATAAAGTTCATAATTAATCTTTAAAGAAGTATTTAATAAAGAATTCGAATTCGAATCTGTTGATGCCTGAAGAAACATCCGTTATTGAACAGTGCGGTATCGTGGGGGGCTGTTGCGATGGCGTTTGTTTTGCGGTGAGTTTGGGGTGGCTGCGACAGTCGAATTTCCATAAAACAAAGGAATTCACTTAATACCGGGTGCGATAATTGACCGTCTGTCCGGACGTATATATATATATATATAATATATCCATTCATTATGCCGATTAATCAAGGAGACGTGTGCGTGAGTTGAGTCGACGCCGCCTCCGATGACAACCCACTAATTCGTTAATATTTCATCCGTATAACCGAATTAAGGTTGAAGCGAGATAGCGCTTAGATACATGCAGAGAGATGAACAGAGATAGAGATAGGTGCACCTAGGTTGCTTATTAATTAGTCGAGGTCGTGTCCCTCTCTCTACCTCTCTCACCTGACATCGCGAGGGCGTCGAGATTTCGGTCGTAATTCGCCTGATTAAGTAGTTTCTCAAGACGTTCAGTCGACTCCCCGGCTCTGCATGCTAATCAGATTATTAACTTCGCTATAATCGCATTCAGGATTAGATATACAAGATGACAGGCACCGCCGCCGCAGCCGCCGCTTACCGCTCAACCCGACGGATTAAGTCCCCCCGTTTAATTTGAATTTGACTCGCTTCCCGCCTTCTCAGCCCTCCTCGATCCACCTCTAAAACCGTTTCCGAATTGCCAATGTATATACATATATATAAATTCATCAACGATGCCCGTTTCCTCCACCTTCTTTTTTTTCGCCCTTCATCTGTTTCGTACGTTCTTATATCTTGTAGTATGTATGTAGCGAGCGAGGGTGAGTCCGTGGATACAAGAAGTTATAAGCCGTCGGGTAGTTAAGTTATGAGATATAGGAGTTGAATTATAGAAAGTGACCAGTATCCAATTTAAGTTTAGTGTGAAAGAGACGTCGGGCCCCGGACCTGTAACGGCCCCACTGGGACACGGAGAACTCATCCAATGATTCAGACCGGCAGCTATCATATCGCAGTCGAGGGGGGCCATGAACGCAACCCTCCACCAACCCTCCTCGACTCCGCCGTCTCCGACCATGAATCCATAATGAACGCCTTTAATTTCAAACGGCATCATTCATTTGCATCCAACGACATTCTTCTGTTTTTGTGTTTCCCCATTCATAAACCAATCGAAGCAACCCAAATTTAGTTTTTTTATTCAACAAATGAAAGTAGCAGTCAAAATCTGTGTTTAGTTCGTATTTTAAAAATTATCAAGGAAGATATGGAAATGTTAATTCTTTTTAATATACCTAAATTTTACCTTATTTCTTGTTACTTAATTAGATTATTTAATTTCTCAAACAAAAATTATGTTGATAACTTGGATATACTCAAAACAATTGATTTTTAACGTTATTAAACAAGTTAAAAATTTCAAAACAAATGCAATAAAATTCAAATTTTCAAGTAGGCTTTGATTTTTAATAACTTGAATATACTTAAAACAATTGATTTTTTTTAACGCTTTGATAAATAAGTAGACAATTTCAAAACAATTGCAATAAAAAGTTCTTACTTTCAAATTTTCAAGTAGGCTTTGATTTTTGAAGTAATTATATTTTCATCTTATTTCATTAATTCTAATGTATTCTTATTAGTGAATAACTTTAATACACTTAAAACAATTGATTTTTTTAACGCTTTTTTCAAATAAGTTGACAATTTCAAAACAAATGCATTAAAAATTTCATATTTTCAAATTTTCAAGTAGGCTTTGATTTTTGAAGTAATTGTATTTTCGTAGTGTATTCAAGTTATTAACTAATAAGAATAAATTAGAATTATTGAAATAAG
>NW_017095838.1:27671-42111 GCF_001412225.1 Nicrophorus vespilloides
TTGTTTTGAGTATATTCAAGTTATCAACATAATTTATGTTTGAGAAATTTAATAATATAATTAAGTAACAACGCTTTTTAAATAAGTTGACAATTTCAAAACAAATGCAATAAAAAGTTCAAACTTTCAAATTTTCAAGTGGGCTTTAATTTCTAAAGTAATTGTAGTTTCGTCTTATTTCAATAATTCCAATTTATTCTTATTAGTTAATAACTTGAATACACTAAAAACAATTGATTTTTTTAACGCTTTTTTAAATAAGTTGACAAATTCAAAAGAAATGCATTAAAAAGTTCATATTTTCAAGTAGGCTTTGATTTTTGAAGTGATTGTATTTTCGTTTTATTTCAATAATTCTAATTTATTCTTATTAGTTAACAACTTGAATACACTGAAAACAATTAACTTTTTTAACGCTTTTTTAAATAAGTTGACAATTTCAAAAGAAATGCATTAAAAAGTTCATATTTTAAAATGTTCAAGTAGGCTTTGATTTTTGAAGTAATTGTATTTTCATCTTATTTCAATAATTCTAATTTATTCTTATTAGTTAATAATTTCAATACACTTAAAACAATTGATTTTTTTAACGCTTTATTAAATAAGTAGACAATTTCAAAACAAATGCAATAAAAAGTTCTTACTTTCAAATTTTCAAGTAGGCTTTGATTTTTTAAGTAATTGTATTTTCATCTTATTTCAATAATTCTAATTTATTTTTATAGTTATTAATTTCAATTACACTAATTTCAAATACACTTAAAACAATTGATTTTTTAACGCTTTTTAAGTAAGTTGACAATTTCAGAACAAATGCATTAAAAAGTTCATATTTTCAAGTAGGCTTTGATTTTTGAAGTAATTGTATTTTCATCTTATTTCAATAATTCTAATTTATTCTTATTAGTTAACAACTTGAATATACCTAAAACAATTGATTTTTTTTAACGCTTTCTAAATAAGTTGACAATTTCAAAACAATTGCAATAAAAAGTTCAAACTTTCAAATTTTCAAGTAGGCTTTGATTTCTGAAGTAATTGTATTTTCGTCGTATTTCAATAATTCCAATTTATTCTTATTAATTAATAATTTCAATACACTTAAAACAATTGATTTTTTTAACACTTTTTAAATAAGTAGACAATTTCAAAACAAATGCAATAAAAAGTTCAAACTTTCAAATTTTCAAGTAGGCTTTGATTTCTGAAGTAATTGTATTTTCATCGTATTTCAATAATTCTAATTTATTCTTATTAGTTAACAACTTGAATACACTTAAAACAATTGATTTTTTTAACGCTTTTTTAAATAAGTTGACAATTTCAAAACAAATGCATTAAAAAGTTCATATTTTCAAGTAGGCTTTGATTTTTGAAGTAATTGTATTTTCATCTTATTTCAATAATTCTATTTTTTTCTTATTAGATAATAATTTCAATACACTTAAAACAATTGATTTTTTTTAACGCTTTTTAAATAAGTTGACAATTTCATAACAAATGCATTAAAAAGTTCAAATTTTCAAATAGGTTTTGATTTTTGAAGTAATTGTATTTTCGTCTTATTTCAATAATTCTACTATTTTCTTATTAGATAATAATTTCAATACACTTAAAACAATTGTTTTTTGACGCTTTCTAATTAAGTTCACAAATGCAAAATGTATGTCAATAAAATCAAATAAGTTGTAAAACAAATGCAATGTTGTATATCAATTGTTTATATGTGTTTTCTCTTTTTTTTTCATCTGTTTTAGTCAATTGTTATTAACAATAATCTATAAATAAACAATTGAAAAGTGCCAAATTTGGGTTATCACGAGACGAGGTGGCCGAGTGGTTAAGGCGTTGGACTGCTAATCCAATGGGCTCTGCCCGCGTGGGTTCGAATCCCATCCTCGTCGTTAATCCCATTTGTTTTAAACCTGAAAACAAGTTGAAACAAAAGAAATTATAAGTTTTAATTAAGTCAATAATTGTTGAAGGTTTTCTAAAATTTATTACACTAAAAGACAATTTTTAGATAAAGTTTTCTAATGATTAAAACTGAAACATTTTTTTCGTATAAAATAAATGTAGAAATTAAATTTGTTGTTATTTAATTTATAAAACAATAATTCTGACTAATTGATGGGTTAATACACAGCGCAGCAAAAATGTCAACCGACGAGGATGGGATTCGAACCCACGCGGGCAGAGCCCATTGGATTAGCAGTCCAACGCCTTAACCACTCGGCCACCTCGTCCTTTTCAATGTCCTTAAAACTACCTCATAGAACCAAAGAGCGTTTCCTTGCAATTCGCACCAATTTTAACAGTAAATAATTACAAATTAATAATTATTGTAACTTCTATTGTTGTTAATGAAATAAAACTATTTAAAAACAATGAAAATACTTGAAGAAATTGTAATAAAATTGTAAACAATGAAATGTTAAATGTTTACTAAGAATGTGTGCACAAAAAAAAATGGGATAGGTGTAAATGTGTTGTAAATCTTCAGAGTTGAAGCTGTTGGTTTTGTGTTCTTTGTTTGGAAAATAAAACAAGGGAGACCGCGTAAGGCAATTCCGTGGACCGCGGGAGTTTTTCTTTCGCAGCTGGAGGGCCATAAACGCCGGTGATTTATGATGTAAAGAGAGAAGGAGAGTTTGGACTGAGTGAGAGGGTGAACGATTGAGAGAAATAATTGAGATTTTGGACTGTGCGGAGAGGGGAAAAGTGTATTAATTGGTAGGAAAAAAATGCGGATTGATTGCGCCCGCAAAAAAAAAGGATGATTGCGTTCGTTTCGTTGCGGAAGAGGACGACGTGAACCACCCCTATTTATATTCTTTCTTCGGTCCATTCATGTGCGTCCGTGTACGAACACACGGAAATCGCATTGTGCTTGTCCACCGGCTGACTAATGTTTGCCCAATGTTTATTTATATATATATATTTCCCCTGCACCGAAACATGCGGAGGGCATTCTTCTGCTTGGTTTCATTTTAATCTTTCCATCCATCGCGAGGCGCAAACAAACCTAAACAAACACTTACGAAGGCCGCGCCGCGGAAACAATCAACCACCGATCCGCCACCCTCGAATACACACCGTACACATACACACATCCTTTCGAAGATCAATGCCACCGCTTTACCACGCTTAATTCGAATGTTTGTCATTGTTGAACGGCTCTCCTCATTTCCTAATTGACTACGACGTAATTAACCCTCTCAGTTTTAACATCTTGCAATTGCTGCAACAATAATTAACATTTGTCATAAAAGAAACGTTACAAATTCATTTCATCGTCATCTTGTTTACGTTGAGGTTATGTTAATTTCAATTAGACTATTATATAAAGAAAACTTTCAAAATCCTTCAAACGAAATTTTAGCTCTTAACTCCTTCACTAACTCATAATCCATTCATTAGAAATTTAATCAATATTACATAATTAAAAAAGCGTTACCATTTTATTCTACCGTCATTTTTTTTCACATTAAGGTTATTTTAAATTTAATTAAACAATTTTATAAAGTAAACCTTCAAAATTTTTTATACATAATCTAAACTCTTAACTCCTTTACTAACTCATGATCTATTCACTAAAAATTTCATCAATATTACATAATTAAAAAAAAAACGTTACCATTTTATTCTACCGTCATTTTTTTCACATTAACGTTATGTTAAATTTAATTAAACAATTTTATAAAGTAAACCTTCAAAATTCTTTATACAAAATTTGAACTCAATAACTCCTTCACTAACTCATAATCCATTCACTAGAAATTTCATCAAAATTACATAATTAAAAAAAAAGTTACCATTTTATTCTACCGTCATTTTTTTCACATTAAGGTTATGTCAAATTTAATTAAACAATTTTATAAAGTAAATCTTCAAAATTCTTTATACATAATTTGAACTCTTAACTCCTTTACTAACTCATGATCTATTCACTGGAAATTTCATCAATATTATATAATTAAAAAAAATGTCATAAAAGAAACGTTACGATTCTATTTCATCGCCATTTATTTTCCATTAAGGTTATGTAAATTTCAATTAGACAATTTTATAAAGTACACCTTCAAAATCCTACAAACAAAATTTGAGCTCTTAACTCCTTCACTAACTCATAATCCATTCACTAGAAATTTCATCAATATTACATAATTAAAAAAAAAAAACGTTACCATTTTATTCTACCGTCATTTTTTTCACATTAAGGTTATGTTAAATTTAATTAAACAATTTTATAAAGTAAACCTTCAAAATTTTTTATACATAATTTGAACTCTTAACTCCTTTTACTAACTCATGATCTATTCACTAGAAATTTCATCATTATTATATAATTTAAAAAAATGTCATAAAAGAAACGTTACGATTTTATTTCATCGCCATTTATTTTTCCTTTAGGTTATGTAAATTTCAATTAGACAATTTTATAAAGTAAACCTTCAAAATCGTTCACATAAAATTTGAGCTCTTTACTAAGTCCATTCACTTAAAATTTCAACAATGTTACAAAATTTAAAAAAAAGATGTCATAAAAGAAACGTTACGATTTTATTTCATAGCCATTTCTTTTACAGTTAGGTTATGTAAAATTCAATTAGTCAATTTTATACCGCAAGCCGTCAAAATCCTTCATACAAAATTGGAGCTCTTAACTCCTTCACTAACTCATAATCCATTCACTAGAAATTTCATCAATATTACATAATTTAAAAAAAAAACGTTACCATTTTATTCTACCGTCATTTTTTTTTCCACATTAAAGTTATGTTAAATTTAATTAAACAATTTTATAAAGTAAACCTTCAAAATTTTTTATACATAATCTAAACTCTTAACTCCTTTACTAACTCATGATCTATTCACTAGAAATTTCATCAATATTATATAATTTAAAAAAATGTCATAAAAGAAACGTTACCATTTTATTTCACCGTCATTATTTTTACATTTAGGTTATGTAAATTTTAATTAGACTATTTTATAAAGTAAACCTTCAAAATGCTTCAACCTAAATTTGAGCTCTTAACTCATAATCCATTTACTAAAAATTTCATCAATATTACGTAATTAAAAAAAGTGTCATAAAAGAAACGTTACCATTTCTTTTTCATAGCCATTTTTTTCACATTGAGGTTATGTTAATTTCAATAAGACAATTGTACAAAGAAAAGCTTCAAGATCTTTTGCACACAATTTGAGCACTGAAATCCTTCATTAACTGATACATTCATTTCATCAAAAATAAGATAATTTGACAAAAAAAATGTCCTAAAAGAAACTTTACCATTTGTTTTTCATTGAGGTTAAGTTAAATTTAATTAGATAATATTATAAAGTGAACCATCAAGATCATTCACACAAAATTTGAGCCCTTAAATCCTTCATTAACTTATAATTAATTCAATTGAAATTTCGTCAAAAATAAGATAATTTATAAAAAAAATGTCCTAAAAGAAACGTTACCATTTGTTTTTCATTGAGGTTAAGTTAAATTTAATTAGATAACATTATAAAGTGAACCTTCAAGATCATTCACACAAAATTTGAGCCCTTAAATCCTTCATTAACTTATAATACAATCAAATTGAAATTTCGTCAAAAAATAAGATAATTTATAAAAAACTGTCCTAAAAGAAACTTTACCATTTGTTTTTCATTGAGGTTAAGTTAAATTTAATTAGATAATATTATAAAGTGAACCTTCAAGATCATTCACACAAAATTTGAGCCCTTAAATCCTTCATTAACTTATAATACATTCAATTGAAATTCCATCAAAAAATAAGATAATTTATAAAAAAAATGTCCTAAAAGAAACTTTACCATTTGTTTTTCTTTGAGGTTAAGTTACATTTAATTAGATAATATTATAAAGTGAACCTTCAAGATCATTCACACAAAATTTGAGCCCTTAAATCCTTCATTAACTTATAATNNNTTGAAATTTTGTCAAAAAATAAGATAATTTATAAAAAAAAATGTCATAAAAGAAACGTTACCATTTGATTTAAGCGCTATTTGCTTTACATTGAGGTTAAGTTAAATTTAATTGGATAATATTATAAAGTGAACCTTCAAGATCATTCACACAAAATTTGACTAACTCTAAACACATTCAATATTAAATTTCATCAAAAATAAGCTAAACTTTTCATATTCACGTGAACTGTATACGATCAATTCAAATAATAAACTATTTCATATAAAAAAAAGAAACATTTGTTTGCGTTTTCCGCAAATTACGGCCAACCTGTAATTTGAATTCCCTCAAGAGTTGAGACCGCAACGCGCGACGATATCTGCCCCAACTATCTCCACTGAACAACAAACCGTACTCTAATTATTTAGGCTTAAACGCGTCATTCCAACCCTTCTTTTTTCCTTCTTTCGTCTTCCATCGTGTCGTGCATTCGTACATTATCTGTGGTACTTTAATTTAATTTTTGTAAACACCACACGAACGACAACGTTACGCACGTAATTTTTTTTTCTCTATTCATTTCCAGTTTGTCGGATCATATTTTAATTAAATTTTACGTTTACCTTCACCCTTTCCATAATTGCAACTTAGTTGATTACTTTCATATGCATTTATTTTACTATCTATTTACATGTAATTGCTTAATCCTTTTTATATATATAAGAGAAAAATTAAAATTAAAATTATTAAGGAAAAACGAAAATTTTCATAACTTGCGAAACATTGAAATTACATAAAATATCGATGATGGGATGCTTTTAGGGAGTTCATTGAAAAGGTGAAGGTTTTTAGTTTATAATTCTTGTTAAATTTTGTAATTATCCTGCGCGGTTATCTTACAATCAATTAAAACGCGAAGGCTGTGCATTTTCAGCATCTTCAAGTTTATTAGTTTGTAGCAGGCTTAAAAATGACGGCACAAAGCTGAAAATGGGCTCGTTGGAAAGATCAGACTTTCAGCTTTAATTTGAGTATAAGTAACTTGAGTTGTTATCGAGAAATTCAAGAAATTAATTAATCTTGAGCACTTGAGCACTTTTGTAAAGTGAAGTGACATGTTTCAAGAACGACTGTAACGTTTTTTTTTGCTATTTTTTTAACTGGATGAGAATGAAAAGATGAAGAAGAAAAAAAGTAATATTGAATACGATTTTGTTCGGAGTTGGTTGGGGAAAAGGAAAGGAAAAGCGCGCTGGAATTCATTAATCATGTATCCTTGAAAGGAGCCCACGTCGTTTGCGCCCTGAAGGAGGAAGAAAGAGAGAAAGCAAGTTTTTTGTAATTTCTTATTTTTCTCCATATATCATCCGGTTGAAATGAAGGAAGGAAGGACGAAAGTGTGTGTGTTTGTGTTCTGACACTTGTCAGGATGAAGCTGGATGTTTGCAATTTCCACGTGCCAATTAAGTATTCGTACCGCATAAGCAATTCTCTGCAAAAGCACAGACGTAAGAGGGAGAGAGAGAGAGAGATAATATTATTCCATGTGTCACATACATTGGAAGGAAGTGCTCCTTTTCCAGTCGATACACACCTCCGACATCCATCCAACTATTTCAGAAATCGCGGCAAATGAATTATTAACGTTTCGCAATGTTACGTTACGTTACAAAACCCTCCAGCATTGTTGTTGAGGGTTGAATAAGAGAGAGAGAGGGATGAGTTTAAGCAAGGATGTTCTTGCAGAAGGATGAGGAGCAGCGATGTTTTACGAGCGTGTGATTAAGACCCTCGGAATTAGGTTTTAGGTCGAGCGACGTTCGTCCTGCATAAGTCATCAGATTATCACGAATTTAAATGTAACGGTCGCTTTGCTCTTAAGAGAGTTAAACGCGTATGCAAGGTTAATACATCTCATCTAGACTTCGTTAGTTTTCCGGGGTGGCGGGGGGGTTGGGGCTCGGAAAACGGGGTTTCGGAAACTTTACGGCCTCTCGACTTTCCGCAGCAGAAAACCCATCGCAGAAAACACTTAACTAAATCTGAATAATTCAGTACACTTTAATTCGACGGCGGTCCGACGAAATCACAGACGTAACGTTACAGTTGTTCGTTTAGTTTAGTTCATCCTACATTACTTAGTTTATGAAAAATAAATAAGGAAGTAGAAAATTTGAGTTATGCTTTAATATATATTGATTTATGATAATCAACAACTGAAGACTGCGTTAATATATATATGGACTTGATGGGCGAACGAAGTGAGTCCTGAAAACAATTGAATTATCATTTGTGCTTCAACTGTTTTCAGGACTCACTTCGTTCGCCCATCAAGGAAATTATATTATCAAAAGACTAACTAATATTTAAGAAATGTTACGACCTTTTTGGTAATAAAATTGATGAAGGTGAACTTTTTTTACATAATAATTAATTTGAGTAATTAGCAATTACAATGCTGTATAAAAATACTTGATCATGATGGACGAACGTAGTAATCCATGGAAATAATTGCATTAACATTTGTGCTTCAACTGTTTTCAGAACTCACTTTGTTCACAAATCAAGAAAACAATAGCAACAAAAAACTAATATTAATTAGAAGTAATTTGTTTCTTTTTTTGTAACAGAATTAATGAGAATAAGCTATAAAAATATTTCTTTATTTTAATTTAAAAAATGAACGTTTATTTTGATCTGTAAATAATGATAATTAACGAATTGGTTGATGGGCGAACGCAGTGAGTCCTGAAAACAATTGAATTTTTATTTGTGCTTCAACTGTTTTCAGGACTCACTTTGTTCACCCATCAAGTAAATGGATATTATTGAAAAACTAACTAATACTTAATCAATGTTACGCCATCTTTTTTGTAATAAAATAGATAAAATTAAACTATCTTTTAAACAATAATTGAAAACAATATTCAATTTGATTAATAAGTAATTAGTAATTAGAAAATACAAAAAAAAAACTTAATAAGTCTTATTAATATTAATTAGAAGTAATTTGTTTCTTTTTTTGTAACATAATTAATCATAATAAACTATAAAAATATTTCTTTATTTTAATTTAAAAAAATGAGCGTGAATTTTGATATGTAAGTAATGATAATTGATTTGATGCGAACGCAGTGAGTCCTGAAAACAATTGAATTTTCATTTGTGCTTCAACTGTTTTCAGGACTCACTTCGTTCGCCCATCAAGGAAATGAATATTATAGAAAAACTAACTAATACTTAATAATTGTTTTTGTAATAAAATAGATGAAATTGAACTAATTTTTAATTTGATTTAATTTATTATAATAAGTAATTAGAAATAAAAAAAAACTTCATTTCATTAATAATTTCTGTACGTGGGCAAACGTGATAAGTCTTGAAAACAATTGAAGAACAAATAATACTTCTATAGCAACTGAAAATCTTTTCACCACTTACCAATTATTATTAACATAATATATCATAGTAAGTCCTGAAAACAATTGCATTATCATTTGCACTTCAATTGTTTTCAGAACTCACATCGTTCGCCCATCAAGAAAATTATAGCAACTGAAAATCTCATCACCATTTACCAAATATTATTAACATGATATAACGTAGTGAGTCCTGAAAACAGTTGAATTCTACAATTTTCAGTACTGAATGTACATGTACAGGATTAGTAATAAGTAGTCGAATTACCGTTTCGATTAAGAACGAACGAATTTGGTATGGAAATTGGAACCCACTTTGTGTCGAAATTTCTTTCTCTCTCGCAACAACACTTTTCTTGCACCCTCTCGCTTTGTGTGTGTGTGTAAGTGTGTGTCGTCGTAATTTAATAAGGAAGGAGTTAATGGTCTTAAGGAAATTTAGGAATTAAGTGAATAATTAGCTTACACCTTGAACACGAAGCGATACTGAAAAGTTTTACACACACACAGAGATAGATAGAGAAGAGAACGATCGCCTTGCCCTCAACATTATCTTTATATCTCTCTCTTTCTCGCACTCGCTTTGGACACCCCTTGAATATTCAGGGTCGGTTCCGAGCGGCTGCTGCTGCTGCTGCTGCGAAGGGTTTTCGGTTCGAGCCCTGGAATGAGGTGACACGGCTGAGGGAATTTCGGTTTAGCTCCGTTCGTTAAGCAAATTACATTAAGACGAGATGAGCTCCGGAGGGCTCCGGTTAATTTAAAGAGAAAGATGTGTAATTTGCGTTTCGCTTCTCCTTCCACATCCCTTTTTTTCCCTTCCAAAATTCCTTTTTTTTGGTATCGTTTCATTTCGTCCCTCTCGTAATTTTTATTAAAATTAAATCGCGGCAATTGCGTCGAGGATGGTGGTAGAAAGGAGGAGGAATCACGATCGTCAAACGAGGCGCGAAGAAACCGAGTTCTTTTTTAATTAATCCATTTGGGGATTGTACTATTTAGATAATCAGCGCAATTTCCACCTACAATTTTTTTTTCTTCAATTTCTTCATCCAAGTCGTATAAATAACGAAATAAATTGTTTAATTTGCGCTCTCTCGTTTGTTCCGGTTTTTTTGCATTTGATATTTCTCTTGTTAGTTGCACTTCTCTCTTTCTCATTGCGTAATTAGGAGTCTTCGGAGCGTGAAGCGGCGGCATAAGGGCAAACAAGTGGAAATTTGTATATGTGCGTATTATACACGAGATGAAGGGGGAAATGAAGTCGTCAGAGGGACGGACACCCACCCTCTCTGCACTGCATCACCCTGTCTCGATCGACGTGGGGTGTTTGGTTTGGTTTGGTTTGGTTTCTGGTGCTCATAGTTCTACAGGTCCTCGAGAGTATGTGGGCATATGGTGTTGCAACATACATTAGCAAGTTGCGTATGTGCAGAGTGGTGGAGGAGGAGGAGAAGGTCGGTCTTTCTGTCCTGGGGCGACCCATCAAACATGCAGGGACGCAAAAGGGGTTGATTTTACTAGAGAGAGAGAGACGAGACGATCACCCCTCTTCAATGCAATACGCCCCATCGATGAGGTAATGTGCGCCGCTCTGCACGATCCTCAATTATTCACGGATCTTATATATAATTCAAGCAATATGTATCCCCCGTATTAGATTCGCATTTATATATGTTACTTTACAAATATTCAAAGTGGAAAACTACTACTCGCTTATCTTCAGCACGGTTCAACGCACATCACGCAGTCCTTGGAATAAAACAAAACAAAACACGCGTAGATTGGTGCCTGATTAAGCTAGAGACATGGTCGAACAAACAGTTGATAGTTTTCGTTAGTACTGAAAATATACTATTAATTACTAGGTTTTAGACTTAAGCAAATAACGTGAACATTTTTTTGTTCACCGAAACATTTACAAACATCAAATATTGGATAGCAACTGAATAAAACGATTATTATCTTATTCAAACGTAGAGCGTTTCTTTATATATGAATATTTCATTATTATGTAAACTAGATTTATGTTAATTATAGTTTAACATGAAAATTTATATAGAACCACAACACAACAACAATATTTGAATACTTGTTACATTTCCCAAACATCTACTTTTCATATGTGTTTTTTGGATTCATTCTATCTATTGTAGTTTTTGAGAAAATTAATAAAATGTGAAAACACTGCTCTTTTGAGCATATAGTTTATCATTATGCGAAACATCGCGCATTAAGCGAGTCATTTTTGTTACAATTTTGCTCGTTAACGGAGGTTCCACTGTATAAGTAATGATAATTAAATTGTTGCTTGATGTGCGAACGAAGTGAGTCTTGAAAAGTGCTGATTTATCATTTGTACTTCAACTGTTTTCAGGACTCACTTCGTTTGCCCTTCATAATCTTAGTTACTAGATATTATTACTATACGACTAAATTTATTTGTTTTAGTTAAATTTAATTAGTGTACAATTACACGTGAAAATTAAGACTAATTAAACAATTTTTATGATGGGCGAACGTAGTGAGTCCTGAAAACAATTGTATTATTATTTGTGATTCAACTGCATTCTGCACAATTAATAAATAACAGTTGGTTAGCCTTCAATAATCACTTTTTTTGATGTTTTCACAAAGTGACTCCTGAAAAAAGTTGAAGTTTACAAATAATTCAATTGTTTTCAAGACTCACTGCCTTCGCCCATCAATGAATTCGTTAATTATCATTATTTAAACATCAAAATTTACGCTATTATTTTTAAATAATAAGAAATATTTTTATAGTTTATTCTCATTAATTCTGTTACAAAAAAAGAAACAAATTGATTTTAATTAATATTAATAAGAATTTTTGTTTTTTGTTGCAATCATTTTCTTGATGGGCGAACGAAGTGAGTCCTTAAAACAATTGAATTTTTATTTGTACTTTAACTGTTTTCAGGACCTACTCTGTGAAAACATCAAGAAAAGTGATTGTTGAAGGCTAACCAACTGTTACTTATTAATTTTTTATGATGGGCGAAGTGAGTCCTGAAAACAGTTGAAGTACAAATAATTCAATTATTTTCAGGACTCACTGCGTTCGTATTTTTATAGTTTATTCTCATTAATTCTATTACAAAAGAATCGAAACAAATTGCTTCTAATTAATGTTAATAAGAATTATTGTTTTTTTTGATATCATTTTCTTTATTGGCGAACGAAGTGAGTCCTGAAGACAGTTGAATTTTCATTTGTACTTCAACTGTTTTCAAGATTTACTTTGTGCAAACATCAAGAAAAGTGCTTATTATAAACTAACCAACTGTTACTTATTAATTGTTCATGATTGGCGGACGAAGTGAATCCTGAAAACAGTTGAAGTTTACAAATAAATCAATTGTTTTCAGGACTCACTACGTTCGCCCATCAATTAATTCGTTAATAATCATTATTTAAATATCAAAATTTACGTTATTTTTTTTTAATTAAAAGAAAGAAATGTTATTATAGTTTGTCTTCATTAATTCTCTTCCAAAAAAAAAGAATTAAATTGCTTCTAATTAATGTTAATAAGAAATATTGTTTTTTGTTGTTATCATGTTCTTGATGGGCGAACGAAGTGAGTCCTGAAAACGGTTAAGTTCTATACAAAATTACAAACTAATTGGTTGTAATCTAATGAAATTTAATAGAAACAAATAAATTTAGTAGTATAGTAATAACATCAAGTAACTGAGATTATGATGGGCGAACGAAGTGAGTACTGAAAACAGTTGAAGCACAAATGATAATTCAACACTTTTCAGGACTCATTTCGTTCGGCTATCAAGGAAACAATAGTAACTGAAATGATAATGAATTGAATTATGATTTGTACTTATAATTTCCTGAAAAATCACCAAAACATGAAAACACTGCTCTTTCTAACGTTAAGTTTTCATTGTTTTCACCCCTCAAACATTCAACTTTCATAAGCATCTTTTGCATCCAACACTATAATATGAAAACACTGCTTTTTCCTCGAACGTTACATTTTCGTTACATCAAATATAAAAAACATTTTACGAGAGATTTGCACTTTACGCGTTTCCATATCAAGCGAACATGCTTTTCGAAATGGTCCAATTATTCATAAGCTTCGGCAAAATTTGATGACCCGCAGGAAAGAAAAAAAAACGTCCACTTTAGAAACCGAAAGTTTTCTTGACGCTTAATTGGATTATGGAGTGTTGCGAGGGCGTCCCTCAATTATGCAACAGATTTTCGAGGTCCACACTGTTATGAGAGAGTGAGAGAGAGAGATTATATTTTAATCCTCAGAAGTTCATCCTGCAAATTCCAGGAGCAGGGAAAGGATGTGGGTGTGAGTTGGAAGTGGAGGAGTTTTTTGTGCAGGACATGAAAATTAAATGAGGGCGCGCGTCTCGGCGGAGGTAATTTTAAACACTTCTGCCGTCGTAAAAGATGCGAGAGAAAAGTAAAAGAACGAAGAAGCAGTTGAATAAAATAGAGATTCTGGCGCGTCGCGGGTGAGGTCGGGGGGGGTTTATAGTAACGGCCGCTCATCCGGGACACACAAATAATAAATATTATAATGCCGGATGCCGGCGACAATGCAACAACGACACATTGTTCTACACGTCGCCCTGATGACAGTTTTGCTTCTTTAAGAAAAAGTTTTATCGTCGTCCGGGGAGGCCATGGAGGCAGCAGCAGCAGCGTGCGACTCCTTCGCGTTGGATCTCTGCATGTTTAAGCTTAATGGCTCTTTTCCTTCGTCTTCGCCGCTGAAGATACGAAAAGTGAGAGAGAGAGAGATATTCGACGAAAGGGCTCCATTACAGATAGCCGGTTTATGCCCTCAGCACAATCCTCAAAGGATCGCCAACATTTCTCACTCTATATAGCAGTAGCAGTAGAGTTGGTCCTTCCATTCGTCCGTCAGATCTGGACTTGTAGCTCATAATTAAAGCCGTCCCATGGCGAAGAAGACTGGCGAGAGATGAGAGTCCGAGCTCCAACAAACAAACCCAATCTCCGGACTCTAACTAGAACACATGGCTTCATTAAACCGAAATTTTAATTCATCTCTCGCCGTTACAAT
>NW_017095838.1:42120-49375 GCF_001412225.1 Nicrophorus vespilloides
GTATTTAATAAATGGCCTCTCCAGGAGGCCGTAAATAAATCACACCTAACCGGGAGGACAGCGCCCTCTCTCATCCCTCTCTCTCTCTATTCTCACAGCTAATGTTCATTACGCAAACGAATGAAAAAAAAAGCGAGATGGAAATAGAAGGAAATGGGAGGGAGGGAAGAAGACAGGGAGATGGGGGCAAGGATATGCAGATCGTAATAAATATACATATAAATTAGGGACGGAATATGTACCTATATGAATGTTAAAATAAGTTTCAAATTGTCAACGACGCAAGTTGCGTCCCCCGTGTATAACCGACCACCGTCAGCCACCACCGCCTCTCCAACCCGACTAATTCCGCTGCAGCGAGCTTCGTGTGAGAGAGAGTGAGAGAGAGAGAGAGGACGGGGCAATCTAGAGTGCCGTGGGGGGTTCGAGCAGGGCCTAAATTCATTAGCGAAAACCCCAGAAATTTTTCGTAAAAAATAAAAAAACAGCGCACACAATGCACACACCTTTTCATTCTCGTTTCATTTCGTTTTTAATCTTAATACCTTAAATATTTAGAAACTTAATTAAGTTTTCTAAGGTGGGCCCTTTTCATATTTTGTTTCATTCACATATCTTAGCTGAAGTCGTAAAGCGCGCAAAGTGAGTGCGCTTTAAATAGTCTTGAGTACCTGTTACAACGTAAACATAATTTTTTAACAGTTTCAATTTTAATTTTCTTTAGTAATAAATGCAATATCAAGTATTATTCTAATTATATTTAATTCACCATTTTCTTTACTTTAAAGATGTCAATTGAAATTTATATGTTAATTTAGTGTTTTATTGAGTAATTTCATAATTAATATAAGTCTATTTTTGATTTTGTATTTTTTTTTCAAATTATTTCAACAACAATTTTCTCTATTATTAAAGCTAATATCACAACTTTTTAATTAAGTGTTTTTTCGAAATATTTTAAAATTAGAACAATGATTTTTTTAAATATTTTATGTTAATTATTACTCATTTCCAAATGCAATTTTCTATATTAATAATAATGATATCAAATATTCTTTCAATCGTCATATGTTCTTTAATTAGTCTAGTTTTATGATTTGTTGAGAAGTTAATAGGTTCATTAAGAATTTTTTCGAAATATTTTAAAATTAGAAAATTAGATTTTTTTTGATAATTTATGCCAATTATTACTCATTTTCAAACGCAATTTTCTTTATTAATAATTATGATATTAAATATTTTTTCAATCGTAATATGTTCTTTAATTAGTCTAGTTTTAAGATTTAATGAGAAGTTAATAGGTTTATTAAGTGTTTTTTTCTAAATATTTTAAAATTAAAAAATTTGATTTTTTTTTGATAATTTATACCAATTATTACTCATTTTCAAACTCAAATTTTCTATATTAATAATTATGATATCAAATATTTTTTCAATCGTAATATATAAGATTTTGTGAGAAGTTAATAGGTTTATTAAGTGTTTTTTCAAATTATTTTAAAATTAGAAAATTCATTTTTTTGATAATTTATGCTAATTATTAGTCATTTTCAAACGCAATTTTCTATATTAATAATTATGATATTAAATATTCTTTCAATCGTAATATTTTCTTTAATTAGTCTAGTTTTAATATTTTGTGAGAAGTTAATAGGTTTATTAAGTGTTTTTTCGAAATATTTTAAAATTAGAAAATTGATTTTTTTGGGATAATTTATGCCAATTATTACTCATTTTCAAATGCATTTTCTATATTAATAATTATGATATTAAATATTCTTTCCATCGTAATATATTCTTTAGTTAGTCTAGTTTTAAGATTTGATAAGAAGTTAATAAGTTTATTAAGTATTTTTTCGAAATATTTTAAAATTAGAAATTTAGATTTTTTTGATAATTTATGCCAATTATTACTCATTTTTAATCGCAATTTTCTATATTAATAATTGTGATATTAACTATGCTTTCAATCGTAATATATTCTTTAATTAGTCTAGTTTTAAGATTTGGTGAGAAGTTAATAGGTATATTAAGTGTTTTTTCGAAATATTTTAAAATTAGAAAATTGATTTTTTTTTTGATAATTTATGCCAATTATTACTCATTTTTAAACTCAATTTTCTATATTAATTATTAAGATATCAAATATTATTTCAATCGTATTATATTCTTTAATTAGTCTAGTTTTAAGATTTGATGAGAAGTTAATAGGTTTATTAAGTGTTTTTTCAAAATATTTTAAAATTAGGAAATTTGATTTTTTTGATAATTTATGCTAATTATTAGTCATTTTCAAACGCAATTTTCTATATAGTTTTAAGTTTTCTACTCTAGTTTTAAGATTTAATGAGAAGTTAATAGGTTTATTCAGTGTTTTTTTGAATTATTTGAAAATTAGAAAATTTGATTTTTTTTGATAATTTATGCCAATTATTACTCATTTTCAAACTCAAATTTTCAATATTAATAATTTAGTTATCAAATATTCTTTCAATCGCAATATATTCTTTAATTAGTCTAGTTTTAAGATTTGATGAGAAGTTAATAGGTTTATTAAGTGTTTTTTCGAAATATTTTAAAATTAGAAAATTGATTTTTTTTGATAATTTATGCCAATTATTACTCATTTTTAAACGCAATTTTCTATATTAATAATTATGATATTAATTATTCTTTCAGTCGTAATATATTCTTTAAGTACTCTATTTTTAAGATTTGATGAGAAGTTTATAGGTTTATTAAGTGTTTTTTCAAAATATTTTGCAAATAAGAAAGTCTATTTTTTTAAATACTTATTTTTCTTGTAACCGTTTTTCGACGATAATAAATAAATTTATTGTTGCAAATTTAATAGATTAATTAAATAATTAACGAAATTATATAAAACAGTTAAGTTTTCTATAAAAATCTTTACTATTATGGCTAAATTAAGTGCGCTTAAAAGGATTACCTGATGATCTATTAAAGTCCACATTTTATTCTGATAATAAACTTGAAAATGGGGGGCGGCTGTGTGAAAACGTCGAGCAACTGTTTCGGATTACCCGATTACAAACCTCTTAAATCAAATGGTTCAATGATTCAAACGTTTAATGACTACTATAAATAAATGAAATACACCTAATTTTCAATATCAATTTTCTTTATTACTAAATGCAAAATTAATTACTTTTATAATCTCGTTTAATTCTTTGATTATTCTAGTTTTAATATATAGAAACAAATGTATATGTTAATTTAGTATTTCTTGAGATATTATTGAAAAATTGATTAATTAAAAATGATTATTTTCTTATTAATTAATTGAAATATCAAATACTTTTATAATCACATTAAATACTTTAATTAGTCTAGTTTTAGGATATGAAGTGAAATTAGTATGTTAATTTGGTAATTTTTAAAAATATTCTTCAATAAACAAAGTCTTTTTTTCCAAATAATAAAGCGTTATTTCAAATTGGATATTTCCTAATATTTATTAAAATATCAAATAATTGTATAATCATAATTAATTCTTTAATTAGTTTAGTTTCAAGATATGAAGAGAAATTAATATGTTTATTTAGTGTTTTTATAAAATATTTCACAAAGAAAGTGAAGATGTTTTTCAAAATAATTTATTAAAAATTTTGGAAAAATAAATTCTTTATTAATAAATATCATTCGATATTCTATAAATTTAAATAATATACATAAAAATTGTATAGATTTTGTAATAAATTTAGTTGAAAAAGATAGATTTTGTGTGGAATAAATAACAATAATTTAGATTTGGAAACTAAGTTTTTTTTTCTTTTCTTCTTCTTGTTGTTGTTGAGTTGTAGAGGAAGATTTGAGAGCAATTAAAGACAGCCGCAGCGAAGTTTGATTTAATAATACACGGAGGGCATCTCTGGAGACGCGGACAAGAAATGAAATGAAAGAAAAGAGGAAAAACTTTTCTCGGTTCGCACATTTCTGTATTTTATTTTTACTCCCTCGTTCTCCTTCCGGGGCTAATGCGGCAAAATTAAGTTTTCTCCTCATTCCTTCTTTCAACTTCAGGAAAAAAACCGCCGCCTCTTGAGGGTGTAACTGTTTACTTTACAAGTGGAACAATCGAGGTCTTCCACCCTCCTCTACACGTTGCTTTGTATATTTTTTTTTTGCTTCCTCATTCTCCGGTTGCTCTTCTATTTTCGCAATTGTTAAATTTAATTAAAGAATACGTAATTTCCGCGCTCAGTTCGGGCCTCGAAGAACGCCGGTAACGTTTAACGAGGCGGACACCAGAGGGCCCACAGCCTCCTCGAATCTATCGTACTCGCAGCAGAAAACCGCCCCGTTCTGCGTCTTATTCCAACTCTTATGAAACCATCCGTTCTCGCGGCAAGAATTCTCGCACAGATGGACCACTTCTTCGGGATTAACGAAAGGATTGTTCAACACTAAAAGAACGATAGCTTCAGCCGTTTCCTCGTCCACCACAAGTTTCCAGTTGTATTCAGGAATTGGCAAGATGTTGCCTCGAACTAGGTGCATCTCCTGCTGATTCCCGTCGGTGTCGTTCAAAGATAAAACGCCGTAGGTTCCCGTGTACACTTTCAAATCCCTCGCGAGTTTTCCGGCCAACCTTCGCACCAGGTTCTCGATCGTCGCCCAATTCCCGCCGTTGATCCTGTTCCACTGCGGGCTCGCGTTTATGTAGAAGTACGTGCAGAATTGCCACGCCGCGAAATGGAAATCCGCATCAGGAGCGTGATGTCCTCTGGTCAAGAAGTTCTTCTTGCTGATATACTCGCTACCCAGCACAGATGATCCCAGAATCTTGTTGAACGTTGCCTTCTGGAAAGCCCGTTTGTAAGCCACAGATGCGGACACTTTAGGTCCGAGTCCCTGCGAGCTGAAAGACGGACGATATTTAGCTCGAGATGCATCTACAATTTAAAAAAAAACATTTTGTTACATTTCATTTAATATTTAAATAATTACACATGTTACATCAATGATTCAATAATCAAATTAAAGGAAAATCTATAAGCTTTAAAATGAATTTTATAGATTGATTCTAACATCTATGGTCTATCTGTAATCACCTGTCAAAGTTAAAGAAATTTGAAAAAAAAAATTCTTATTTTTCTCGATAATCACGCATTCCACTTAAATATTTAAATAATCCAATTAAAGTAGAAACTATAAGCTTTAAAACGATTGTACAATCATATTTGTGTCTTTCGTGGATTTTCCTTAATCAGCTTTGAAGTAAGGAAATTTTATTTCACAACCAACAAATGTGTTTATTTACAAAATGATTAAAAACCTTTATTTGTTTTGTTTGGAATTTGGACTTATTCACTTGAAATCAATGATTAACACTGCAAATAAAACTAATGACTATAAATTATGACTAAAGTTGTTTTCTATATATTATTTATAATATAGATCTTATGCATAAAACATTTACATTTTTACGTATTTCTCAAAAACTATGAATAATATTTAGAAATGAAAATGTTTCAATTAAAGCTAATATTATAAGGAATAATACTAATTTAGTAGCATATTTGGGAACTATATGGGTTTCACGTAATTCTTTAACAAATAAAAAGAAAAAATAAGAGATGGAAAAAGCAATGTAATTACAATTTTACGTATTTCTCAAAAACTATGAAAAATACTAAGAAATAATAATATATTAATTAAAGCTAAAACCATAAGGAATAATACTAATTTAGTAGCATATTTGGGAACTACATGGTTTTCACGGAATTCTCTAACAAATAAACAGAAAAATAAGAGATGGAAAAAGCAATGTAATTACAATTTTACGTATTTCTCAAAAACTATTAAAAATACTAAGAAATAATAATATATTAATTAAAGCTAAAACTATAAGGAATAATACTAATTTAGTAGCATATTTGGGAACTACTTGGTTTTCACGTAATTCTTTAACAAATAAAAAGAAAAAATAAGAGATGGAAAAAGCAATGTAATTACAATTTTACGTATTTCTCAAAAACTATGGAAAATATTAAGAAATAATAATATATTAATTAAAGCTAAAACTATAAGGAATAATACTAATTTAGTAGCATATTTGGGAACTACATTGTTTAAACATAATTCTCTATCAAATAAAAAGAAAATTTTGAGATGGAAAAAGCAAAGTAATTACAATTTTACGTATTTCTCAAAAACTATGCAAAATATTAAGAAATTGTAATATGTCAATTAAAGCTAAAACTATAAGGAATAATACTAATTTAGTAGCATATTTGGGAACTACATGGTTTTTACGTAATTCTCTAACAAATAAAAAGAAAAAATAAGAGATGGAAAAAGCAATGTAATTAGAATTTTACGTATTTCTCAAAAATTATGAAAAATACTAAGAAGTTGTAATATGTTAATTAAAGCTAAAACTATAAGGAATAATACTAATTTAGTAGCAAATTTGAGAACTACATGGTTTTGGCGTAATTCTCTAACAAATAAACATAAAAAATAAGAGATGGAAAAAGCAATGTAATTACAATTTTACGTATTTCTCAAAAACTATGGAAAATATTAAGAAATAATAATATAATAATTAAAGCTAAAACTATAAGGAATAATACTAATTTAGTAGCATATTTGGGAACTACATGGTTTTCACGTAATTCATTAACAAATAGACAGAAAAAATAAGAGATGGAAAAAGCAATGTAATTACAATTTTACGTATTTCTCAAAAATTATGAAAAATACTAAGAAGTTGTAATATGTTAATTAAAGATAAAACTATAAGGAATAATACTAATTTAGTAGCATATTTGAAAACTACATGGTTTTCACGTAATTCATTAACAAATAGACAGAAAAAATAAGAGATTGAAAAAGCAATGTAATTACAATTTTACGTATTTCTCAAAAACTATGGAAAATATTAAGAAATAATAATATATCAATTAAAGCTAAAACTATAAGGAATAATACTAATTTAGTAGCATATATGGGAACTACTTGTTTTTCACGTAATTCTCTAACAAATAAACAGAAAAAATAAGAGATGGAAAAAGCAATGTAATTACAATTTTACGTATTTCCCAAAAACTTTGCAAAATATTAAGAATTAATAATATATCAATTAAAGCTAAAATTATAAGGAATAATACTAATTTAGTAGTATATTTGGGAACTACATGGTTTTCACGTAATTCTTTAACAAATAAAAAGAAAAAATAAGAGATTGAAAAAGCAATGTAATTACAATTTTACGTATTTCTCAAAAACT
>NW_017095839.1:0-23624 GCF_001412225.1 Nicrophorus vespilloides
CGAAATGCGATGATAGTGGTAAAAGTGAAATACATCCAGTCTCAAAACCAGAGGATCAGAAGATTATGAATAATGGAATTGATAATAAATCGGGTATCAGTTTCGCTGATGCTCTCACGATGAACGATTTGTGCCTCAGTAGAAAAACTTCAGAATCTGTTGTGATAAAAAGAGTACCGATTAAACCGAAAAGTTCTATTGAAAGTTCCAGTGCCATCAAAGTTACCAGCAGCAGAACGTCATTGAATTCGTCTGTGGAGAAAAGCACACCACAGGATAAAAATATCAAAGATAAAAATTTGTTGGTAGAAATCTTTGGTGACGATCTATCTGATCTGGACAAGCATGAGAAAAAGAGTAACATCGTGATAAAAAAGACAGAAAGATGAAACGTAAACATTTGATGATAGAATGCTTTGGTGAAGATTTTCTGATCTTAACAAGCATGAGAAAAAGAGTAACATCAGTGATAAAAAAGACAGAAAGATGAAACGTAAACATTTGATGATAGAATGCTTTGGCGAAGATCTGTCTGATCTTGACAAGCATGAGAAAAAGAGTAACATCAGTGATAAAAAAGACAGAAAGATGAAACGTAAACATTTGATGATAGAATGCTTTGGTGAAGATCTGTCTGATCTTGACAAGCATGAGAAAAAGAGTAACATCAGTTATAAAAAAGATAGAAAGATAAAAAATATAAATTTGATTATAGAAATTTTTGGCGAGGATCTGTCGAAACTTGCCAATGATAGAAAGGAACCACGCAAAAAACGTAAAACATAAAATAAAATGTTGCCTACGATCCAAAGATATCGCCATGAATATCCAAGGCTGCAGTGAAGATTTCATCAAGAGTCGACAAGAAAATTCGTGTGAGAAGATCCAAGGTGAAGCTGTCCAATCCATAACGCGATAGACACGACAAGTAAAGGTGTCAGATCTTAAGCTGCAGATGACTAAGGCAATTTAGATATTTTAAGTGTAATTTTTCTTTTCAGGTTGTAATATTATATTTAGTTTAATTATAGGATTAATAAGCAGAGTTATGATTTTTTAGCTATTTCGAATAAACGATATAAAACTAATTTAATTTGTTTACTTATATTTATGAAATAACATTTTTGTCCTTTCTGTTCGTTTATTTTTTTTATATCGTGTTATTTTCTTTACAATCTGTTCATTAATGTGAACATTGAGTAAATTTAAGATCGCGGTTGACATTAGGTAATCTTTCCCGGTGGATAGTTACCATTATGATGATTTGATTTTAATTTGTTTGTTGGCTATTATCTTGTAGGTTAACTTCAGTAGTAAGCCCTATTGCTGCAAGCTCCAAGAAGGTTCATAAGGGGCCTGGCTTGACCAGGCGCCCATGAAATCGTATGTAGGGCGACTTAACCATAAAGCTATTAGTCGCCCTAAATACAACAAATTCAAATGTATATTCTTTCATATAAATTAGTATTTTACTATAATTAGTTATTTTTGTGATACACACCTCCAACTTACGCAGTAGATGATGATAAGTTCCAGAGAAAAACGTGTAAATCGAAAAATATCCAAAATTTCTTATTGTAGATATATACAGATATTTTTTTTATATACAAAATGAATTAATATTTTGGGTCCCCCATTTCTGGTGATGTCCAGCTAATACATTGTTGATTACATTTATTTAATATTTTCAACAAAATTATAAAGGCACAATGATGAATATTATGGATATCAAGTCTGCCACTTTTTGATGGATATCCAGCGCAATGCTTACGTTCTTCTCATTATTATTTATAAATCTAAAAAAACAATTCATAGACTCATTTAAATAAGCCTCAGATAGACTTCTAAAATCTTTACTCTTCGTTACGAATTAATCTAAAGAGTCGACCACAACACTCAAGTGGTTCAGGAAAGTTGGTAAATCAGTTTTATACCTTATGAACTCCAACCAATTACTTGCCTCTTCCATGATATCCTCCATCTGATTCAAAATGTTGTCTAAAACCCCTGGCCACTTCTCCAAGGTGCACCAATATTCGGAGTTCTCGATGCTTTCATCCTCCATCTGTTTGTCTATAACTACTAGGCTCTTCATAAATGCATCTCGCACTTCATCAAAATATGTCCACACAGTTTCCCAAAAATTAACTTCATTAATCATCATCATCTTTAACCACAACCAATCGTATCTAGTATTAACATCTTCGTATCTCTTCTGCAACAAATCCTTGTGATTTTTATAAAGTCCAACTTTATTTATGATTTTGAACTTATTTTTAATAATTCATCTACGAATTCAAAGCCTACGAATAAAGAAACTGCCTTCGTCATTGTACGTTTTTAGTAACTTTCAAAATTCGTGTGTATATCCCAAAATCTGAACATAGACTGATGAACATTTTATATTCAAAAATCATAGGTATTTCGAAAATAGAAGATTTTTACAACTTCCAAGTAAACACAGCAAAATTACTTCAGGTAGATTTCAATTTTGCATTTTATTACATATAACAAAATTTTATATTTCAAATACTTGAAATGAATTATATATTATTGAGAAACGTAAGCAATTTTTATTGTGCCTTTTTCTAAAATGATTGATAAACAAAATTTAAATAATCCCTTTACTTCTACTAATCTACCCTTACTTTTTACCTGTAAAAAAGGATATTTACAGGTAAAACAGTACCGACTTTTAATTCTAGATTAAACATTTTATTGCCCCCATAATAAATGTCTATTGTCTAAGTTTATTGATGTCAGAAAAATGTAAGGTCTAGTATTTTCTTTTTGTTTCATTTATTATATTGGAATATCCAGAATTATGTACTTTTGTAAATTTTACATCTTTATTACATAAATACGGGAATTTCCCTCTAAATTTCTATGAAATATAACTTTCCTTTGATACTGAGAAACGCAAATTTTATAGAATTCTTCTTAACTGAATATTTTTAAATATTGAAAAATTTGTATTAATTTTGTAATGAGTCACTTTTGTCAGGTTGTATTTATTTTCTCGATTAGTCCCTGTTTAAAACAAATTTACAAATTTTTATTGTGCTTAATTTGATCTAAATAATAAAAAAAAATATACTTTTTAATGCATTTTCAGCTACAAAAAAATATCATTAAACTGAGTATTTGAAATATTCAATTTCACGAAAACACATTAACCGAATACTTCATTAATATTAGCCGAGAAGCGAAAATGTTGCATATTCAACGGCGACGTTACGACCGTCTTATTTCATCGGCGAAACCGCTTTTATTATTCTTTCAGTTTTCTAGGCTGAAATCACTGAAAGGATTCTGCCATGTCATCGGTGCTTTTCACAAAATCCTCATCGCACCGAAAAACGCATAAATTTGAATTGATTTATCTTCACATAATAATAATAATAATAAAAAAAAAACATAAATTTTCCTTCCAACTTTGCAGACAAAGAACTTTAATAGAAAATAGTTTATGCATACATTTTTTTTATATATATTCATATCCATTTTAATAGGAATTTTAATGATACATATTTACATTATGTAATAATAATAATGGACCTTAATTTTTCTAATAGATTAAAAAATTTAATTATATTTTTTAATCTAATTAATTTCTAAACTGAAAAAAAATCTGCATATTTTTTTTAACATTTTTATTACCTTAATCTTAATTTGTATATTAGATAAAAATTCGACAAAAATATTAAAGAAATTATTGATTTGTACTAAATAATGAATTGAGTTTGAAACAAAAATTAGTGGTGGAAGAGGCAAATTAATTCTAATTATAAAAATTTCCTCTAGTTTCATACGTTAGGGTTATAGAAGACAATCTGTCTGGTAAATTAGGATGTAGGAGTTTACAGTCGAGGTGGAATGAAATTAAATTTAGTTTGCTTGTGTAATAATTAAAGTTAGCAGGGATAAGTTGATCTTCCTCGAAAAGCGGATGCTCGGGCAGACCCAAAGATTTATTAAGTTCTTTTACACCGGATACAGGCAACACACATCTACCGAGAGATGGAGAGAGGAGATATCTCGCAATTTGTGGCGGATTGTAATCAAGGCGAGAGAGCTCACAGCAAAAAAAAATAGTGAAAGAATCATCTGTATAGAATGGAAAAAAAAGTTGAGAAAGGTACGAAAGGGAAAAGGATCGAGAGGAAGGCACGCGGGAATGAAAAATCTGGTTCCACATTATTATTATATGCTCGGTGGCTAAAAGGTATTTGAAGCGCGGTTTTGAGGCAAGGAAGAAGGAGCGAATCGCATTTCATTCCCGGCTCTTCTCTCTAGTTATTTTTTTTTGTTCTTTTCAATTTTTTTTCTTCTTCTTCTGCAGAAAGAAAGGAGAAAAATCGAGCAGAAAAATGGTGGATGAAAACCACTTTAACCGATTTTATTATACGGTGTTTCTTCCTTTTAAATTTTATTTTTATGACTTTCCGGAAAGGATTTAATTCCCCTGCTGGGATTTACGTTCATAGTACACCGCGATTCTTCCTTTTTTTAATAGGGGGTGGCTTTTCATACATTTCCTCCCAACGTTAAATATTTAATTAGCAAAAACCTCGCGGATTGTGGTTACATCAAGTTTTATATTTCCATTGAAACGATACATTTTATATTTTTAGGTAAATTTACGTATTTTATGAACTTGAAATGTATTTAACAGTTACATAACTCAAAATGTTTTATAGTAAAAATTAAATTTGATTTAGAAGTTAAAAAAAACACAAAATATTTCCTAAGAAAAATTGATTCAGTTTCATACAAAAAAATCAATTAAATAATTGTATAAATTCACTGAAGTATTGAAATTATTATAAATTTTATATTTTTATGTAAACTTTCCCAAATTAATTTAATTTTATGCATTTAAAATGTATAAAAAGTGATGCAATTTCCTATAAAATAAAAATGAAAGGATTTAATTCATTCATTAAAACATTACAATTGTCATATATCATATATTTTTACGCAAATTTACGCAAATTCGTTTCATTTTATGCATTTATATTTTATTTAGCTGTTCTATAACTCAAAATGTTTCATATAAAAATTGATGAAACCTAGATTGTTTAAAGTATTGAAATTTTTATATAGTTCATGTTTTTAGGTAAATTTACACAAATTCATTCTTTTTTTTTTCATTTACATTCAATTAAGCAGTTATATAACTCAAAATATTGTATAAAGAACCTGAAATGAATCTTAAAATGTATTGAAATTATGAAAAATTGTATGTTTTTTGGTTAATTCAAAATGATTTAGCAATTATATAACTAAAAAAGTTTCATAATCAAAACTGATACAGTTTCATTGAAATATTAATAGATTTTATATTATTAAATAAATGTACACAAATTCGTAAATTTATTAAATTTTATGAACTTAAAATGTATTTATCAGTTATATAACTCAAAAAGATCTATAAAAATGATACAGTTTCATAAACAAATTGATGAAAAAAATAGTTTAATTAACAAAAGTATTCAAATTATTATATATTTATTATTTGTATAAATTTACTCAAATTCATTTTGTTTTGTT
Organism: Nicrophorus vespilloides; assembly: GCF_001412225.1. NCBI lineage: Eukaryota > Metazoa > Arthropoda > Insecta > Coleoptera > Silphidae > Nicrophorus > Nicrophorus vespilloides. Next base: position 5,554 of record NW_017095839.1, read on the forward strand.
TTGTATTGAAATGTTCATACAGTTCATGTTTTTATGTAAATTTACGCAAATTCATTAAATTTTATGGATTTAAATTCAATTAAGTTATATAACTCAAAACATTATAGACAAAACTTTATACAGTTTCATATAAAAATTGATGAAACTTAAATTATTTAAAATATTGAAATTTTCAAAGATTTTATGTTTTTTGGTAAATTTAGCAATTATAAAATTCAAAATATTCAAAGTATTGAAATTTTCATACAGTTCATGTTTTTATGTAAATTTACGAAAATTCATTAAATTTTATTTATTTAAATTCAATTAAGCAGTTATATAACTCAAAATATTGTAGAGAAACTTTATACAGTTTCATATAAAAATTAATGAAACTTAAATTATTTAAAATATTGAAATTTTCAAAGATTTTATGTTTTTTGGTAAATTTAGTAATTATAAAATTCAAAATATTTTATAATAAAATTGATACAGTTTCATTTAAAAATTGATTAAATATTGGAAATATGGAAATTATTTATTATATATTTTTATGTAAATTTATACAAAGTCGTTCTATTTTATGAATGTGAACAATATTTACCAGTATTGAAGAAGAAAAGAAAATATGAAATTATTACAAAATATATTTCATTTTTTTTTGTTATTAACCTTTGTATTTATTTATGAAATTTCGATTAAAAAAAAGGAAATTATATCAAATTCCAATTTAACATAAAAATAACGTAAAAAGATACGAAATTGAGTAATTCGTTTCTTTTTTTTCTCTCTTAATTTCCGGTATATCCATTTATCATGTATTTTAAATTACGTTTTCAATTAAGCATTTCAGTCGCGGATTCGACGATCCGGAATTGAACTGAAACGTGATCACCATTGGTATAAAAGGATAAATATTTATTTTTCATCGTGATCTTTATTTTAATCAAAGTGGTTTAACGATGCTGAGAGGACGTCGTTTATTGTAATTAACCCAAGGCTCAAAGGAGTATCGTCCTGTGACCTTAGGAATAAGTTCGTTAGCCTCGACCACTTCTGCTCTTCCATTTCGTTGCTTCGAGAAGGGTTTTCAGCTCGTATATCTAATACCAACCTGAAGGACATATTTTAGCAACCGTTTCAAGTGGATTCTCAATAGCTTTTTGTAAATAGACTTATCCTTTATACAGTGTATTTTAGTGAAGTGTATACAAGAAATAGAGCAAAAACAATAAGATTTTTAAATAAATTTTCAATATTTTGTACATACTGAGAAAATTTGTTATAAATTGGCGTAAATTAAATTAATAGTATTTTTTGCTAAGAAATAACGTGCAATTTAATTAAGTAATAAAAAAGTGAATGCGCCGGGTTTTAGCAAAAAAAAAAATAAAGAAATAGGAAAATATAAATGATTATACTTCTTTATAAAGAAAAAAAATTGTATAATTTAAATATAAAATAATAAATTGTTGTTGTGTGTTGAAATTATTGCTATTAATGTTGTTTTATTGGTAATTGGTTCTGTGTCGACCCGAGGTGAACAAATATGTAATAGAAAACGCAAACACACATAAACACGTCCTGCAGGATGGAAGATAATATTTGCAGGAGGCGCGCAAATACTTCCGCTCGACTGGCGTCGGCAATAAATACCGGGTAAACAAAAGTGCACGGAACGTAGTAATGCGCTTAAATATTATTATTTTTCAACTCCTGCTTTGAAAACCGTGCAGAGATATTGCATTCACGCCCAGTTTTCCATCGAAATAATCGCCGTAATAAACGCGTAAAATTTCATGTAATCGCTTCTACATTCAAATAACACAACAACAACAACAACAAGGGATAAAAAAAATAATAATGCATAAAACTTTAATTAAATCGTGAAGACGATATTTTTTTTCTCCGATATTCTTTTCTTATTTTTAATATATGGAAATGGTCTTCGAAGCCTCATGAATATCGACCCCTGAGGCTATGGGTGAAAGGCATCATCATTCTCCATCATAAAGTAATCTGGGGCCTCGGACCTCCGGATATATCATACTTTATTTCTATAGGGAATGAGAAAAAAAAAGAGGAGAAGTTCTTGACTCGAATTTTTCTACCAGGAAAATATGTATTTTCGGAGCTGTTATAACGATCGTTAGATTATAGCTTAGACTACACTTTAGAGATTCGTGTAATTTATCAAATAAAAAGTGTACATTTCTTTGGAAACAATTCGAATGTTTATATATTCTTTATATCAATATTGTTCAAAACTTTTATTTATTATCTTTTATTAGTCATCTCATTTAAAGGAGTAAATGGACCAAATTAACTATGAAATCTTAATAAATTGGTATTTAATTACGAAATCATTGATTTATTATTTATTTCTTGTAATTATAACAATTTCAGTTAAAGAAATGTATAATTCTATGAAAACTTCTAAGAATCTAATTACAATCTTTATGTTTCTCTTGTATTTTTAGTAACTATAGTTTATGAAACTTGTAGTTCTGTGAAAACTTAAAAAAGACCTAATTACAAAATTATTAAAAAAAAGTATGTATTTCTTCTACAGTTTATGTCAACTACAGTTAAATAAACTTTTAGTTCTATAATAACTTTTACAATTTTGCTAATTACTAAATCATTAGAAAAAGTATATTTTTCTTGTTTATATAGCAACTGCAGTTAAAGAAACTTATTATATACAGTTAAAGGAAGTTTTAATTTTATGAAAATTTTGAAAAATCTTCGAATTAGAAAAAGTCTGTATTTCTTATATTTATAGGAATTATAGTTATTAATTTATAAAAATATTTAAAATTTTTCCAAATTACAAAATCTTTGAAAAAGTTGTATTTACTGCAATTACAGTTAAATAAACGTTTAGTTCTATGAAAATTTCATGAAAATATATCTAAAATAATATGAATGAAATTTTACTTATGCAAATATTGTAAATTGCTGCTTAATCCAAAATCATTAGAAAAAATACAATTTCTGTATTTATAGCAATTACAGTTAAAAAAAACGTACAATTCTATAAAAATGGGTTCTAATTATAAAATCAATGAAAAAGTCTGTATTTATAGTTTTATGAATACTTTGAAAAATCTTCTTAAATAGAAAATCATTACAAAAAGTATGTATTTCTTATCTTTATAGCAACTACATTTTAAGAAACTTATAGTTTTATGATTATTTTTCCTATTATGAAAAGTATTTATTTATAATATTTATTTTTCAACTACAGTTGAAAAAACTTGTAATTCTGTGAAAACTTTTAATTATATTCCTAATTACAACATTATTGTAGAAGTATGTATCTTGTATTTATATACGGTTAAAAGGAACTTATAGTTCTATGAAAATTTTAAAAAATCTTCCAATTACAAAAACTGTGTATTTCTTACATTTATAGAAACTATAGTTTTATAAACTTATACACTTATGAAAACTTTTCAAAATTTTTGCTAATTACAATATCATTAGAAAAAGTATGTATTTCATGCATTTATACTAACTTCAGTTAAAGAAATGTAGTTTTATGAATATTTCATGAAAATGTATCTAATTACAAAATCAATAAAATGTTACTTATATAAAAATAAGTTATTAATTACAAAATCAATTAAAAATTCTGTATTTCCTATATTTATAGCAGCTACAGTTAAAGAAAATTATAGTTTCATGAAAACTTTGAAACATCATCCTAATTGAAACAAGTATATATTTGCTGTATTTATATCAACTTATAATTCTATTTAAAACCGTATCCTTGCAAAATCTTATTCAGGTATTCCTTCAGATTTTACACTGTACAAATGGGTGTTAAATTAAGTTTTAAACCTGATAGAGAATAAACTTAATGTACTGATTACTTTAAACTATAAAGGAACTTTTTCAGTCTTCAACCAAAAAAAGTTAAAAACTTTTTTCTTTGTTAAGATGAAGGCGAAGTAGTTTCTCGTAAAGGGCGTCGGGTAATTGCGTTGATGTCTTGATTCAGAAATTGGATATTCTTTTAATAAAGATCTTTGTGGCCGCGAAGGAATAGGTTGGGNNNTGTGTGTGTGTGCTCTGCGGCTACGAAGGCTTTTTATATTCTGCGACACTAGTCTTGATTAAATCACATAGATCTTTGTGGCGAATGCGCCGGGCTTTTAGAGTATGTGTGTATGTGCGGCCGCCCCTTGGCAGGTGGCGAAGAAGAAAAAAGTATACGAAGAAGTAGAAGCAAAAGAGAGCGCTGGCCTCGCCGTTTATCACCGCCGCCCCAGAGGCGCAAACACGTATATTTTCGATTCACTCCAATATAAATTCGACCTCTAGTTCTTCCTTCAGCATTTCAAAATACTCTTTTTTCCTAAATCCCAAAATTTAATATCAAATGTTTAATATACAGCATATTTTTCCAGGACACTTTATAACTTAAGAATTTATTAAAGTATTTTGATGGTAATGTGATGATTTTGTATTGTCGTAAACGCGAATAGTCGTAAGTCGAAAAGTTTCTGTAAAGATTGCTTATATATTTAGTCTATATCGCAAGCCCGACAACCGAAAGACTGTCCATTGAAATCCCGACGTTCGAAATCCCGACTGTATCGAAATCCCGACTATATTGAAATCCCGACTACTTTAAACCCGACAATCAAAATCACGACTATATTGAAATCCAGACTACTATAAAAATGTTACTGTAGAAATTTATAATAATAAAAGACACTGTTGGAATTCCGATATAGTCGAGATTTTGATTGTCGGGATTATGATAGTCGGGATTTTGACATAATCGGGATTTCTATATAGTCAGGATTTCGAACGTCGGAATTTTGAGCCAGTCGGGATTTCGAACGTCGGGATTTTGGTTGTCGGGCTTGCGATTGCCACCGATTTAGTATACTGTCAACATTGTAGTTTTTAGTTTAGTGCTAATTTATTCGGACTTGAAATAACTATTGAATATTACTAATTGACATTTATGTCTCATATTGTAGTGTGTACTCAGCTGTATTGTAAAGAATTCCAACATAAATACAATGTTTCAAGTTCTCGAGTGGTATGTGAGTACTTATATCCTGACTGTATCGAAATCCTTGTCAGGATTATGGTAGTCGGGATTTCGATATAGTCAGGATTTCGAAAGTCGGGATTTTGATACACTCGGGATTTCGAACGTCGTGATTTTGGTTGTCGAGCTTGCGATTGCCACCGATTTAGTATACTGTCAACATTGTAGTTTTTAGTTTAGTGCTAATTTATTCGGTCTTGAAATAACTAATGAAGGTTGATATTACTAATTGACATTTATGTCTTATATTGTAGTGTGTACTCAGCTTTATTGTAAAGAATTCCAACATAAATACAATGTTTCAAGTTCTCGAGTGGTATGTGAGTACTTATATCTTGACTGTATCGAAATCCCGACGTTTGAAATCCCGACTATATGAAAATCCCGACTATATTGAAATCCCGACTACCATAAACCCGACAATCAAAATCACGACTATATCGAAATTCCGACTACCATAAAAATGTTACTGTAAAAATTTATAATAATAAAAGACACTGTCGGGATTCCGATATAGTCGGGATTTTGATTGTCAGGATTATGGTAGTCGGGATTTCCATATAGTCAGGATTTCGAAAGTCGGGATTTTGATACACTCGAGATTTCGAACGTCGGGATTTTGGTTGTCGAGCTTGCGATTGCCACCGATTTAGTATACTGTCAACATTGTAGTTTTTAGTTTTGTGCTAATTTATTCGGACTTGAAATAACTAATGAAGATTGATATAACTAATTGACATTTATGTCGCATATTATAGTGTGTACTCAGCTTTAGTGTAAAGAATTCCAACATAAATACAATGTTTCAAGTTCTCGAGTGGTATGTGAGTACTTATATCCTGACTGTATCGAAATCCCGACGTTTGAAATCCCGACTATATTAAAATCCCGACTATATGAAAATCCCGACTATATTGAAATCCCGACTACCATAAACCCGACAATCAAAATCACGAATATATCGAAATCCCGACTACCAGAAAAATGTTATTGTAGAAATTTATAATAATAAAAGACACTGTCGGGATACCGATATAGTCGGGATTTCGATATAGTCAGGATTTCGAAAGTCGGGATTTCGATACACTCGGGATTTCGAACGTCGGGATTTCGGTTATCGGGCTTGCGATTGCCATGGATTTAGTATACTGTCAACATTTTAATTTTTAGTTTAGTGCTAATTTATTCGGACTCGAAATAACTAATGAAAGTTGTTATAACTAATTGACATTTATGTCGCATATTATGAATGGTGTGTACTCAGCTTTACTGTAAAGAATTCCAACATAAATACAACGTTTCAAGTTCTCGAGTGGTATGTGAGTACTTATATAGTTTAATGATTTGGATAGTTATCGAAATCGTTTGTAGCGAAATTGCTTCTGCATGTAGGTTATGTATTCGGGGCGGTTGTGAGTGGGGCGGCGGAAAAGCAAACACGGTCTGTAGGAGTGGACTCTGGTGTTTATTCAACCATGAAAGCATGATAATATCGCAGTACAAACAGCGAGAACCGGCCAGTAACTGGGAGGGCCGCAAACCTCAAAGCATACGCAGCCACCCCAGACCGCACAAACCACCCAAAGTTTCGCTCCTCTACAGCAGTAGCAGCAGCATCAAAACTGCCGCCCCCTCAAAAACCAATGTTCCGTTTCTTACACCGCCCCTCGAAAACAGCCGAAACGGCTCTTTTAAATACCAATTACTTAAATAAACTCCGCGAACGGCGGTGGGTGGTAGATGAGGAACGACCGCCGCCCGAAAACCGCCGAAACTGCATCCACAAATCATCCGTGAATCCTAATTAATTATCGATTCCGTTTTATGTTTCGCCGATACAATGCCGTTATATAATGCTTTTGCGGGGGCAGCGGGGTCGTTCAGAAGCCGCCGCCGCCTCCACCGCTTCACCCCCTCCGGCATGTTATTAATCAAATGTATACAACGGCATAATTCCCGGATTTGAAACGCACGCACGTACCCGATTTCCAAATGTAGTTCGCGAGCAAATCTAGCAACACCAGCCGCCACAATTTCGCCGCCACCGAAACCAAACAAAACCGTCCCACCGCCACAGCTCTCGTGCATCTCGCAAAATAATTTGCGCGACTTTTAAGCTCCGCCGCACGATTATTTGCGCAAACACACAAAAGATACACACAATTCCCTTCTACTCTGCTACAAATACACATCAAACATTCGAATAAGCAAATAAGACAAAACCCAAAGATGAATTATTAATTCAAATACACTATTTTTTTCTTATTTCGTTTAGATATTATATAATTACTTAATAATTGGTCTTGTTTATATATGATAATTAATTAAATCATGAAGCAAACAAATTAAAAATAAATTTATAGCTGTTTCAAAGTAGAAAACGCAACAACATTGAACATATTTCTCATAATTTTCATAATTACATATTAATAAAGTTCTAATTCTAAACTAGAAATCTTCTAAACTTTTTATATATTTTTTTTTATTATGTAATAAATAATATTTTATTATCCATTTTTTTTTTGTAAAAGCAACTGTTAATTAACTAAATGTTAATGAATAACCGAGATATTACGAATTATCAAGATTTCATGTAACATTTAATTACACGATAACCACCTATGTTAATTACATCATCTATAATGAAAATTGAAGTAAACATTTTTGCCTTTCGAATAAGCCTATAATCAGATTTGTGGTTATCTTTATTCTCCTTTGACAGATTATCAAATTTGAGCATAAAAATGAAAATGCAGAATTTTATTTTTTTGTGCCCTTTTGGCCTAATTTATTTATGTATAAATTGTACTTTTTTTTCTTCTTCTTATGTATTGATGTTTGGCCAATTAATTATTATTATTATTTTATATAATTACAATACAGTCAACTCTCCTATAACGCGATTCTCTCAGAACGCGGTTTCCATATAACGCGGAGCTGAAATTGCGACAGCCCTCCTATAACGCGGTACTCATACAGCACGGTTTCCGTTCAACAGCATCCCATAAGTTCCTTCCGCGCAGCAGAAAGGATTAAAAAGAAAGTTTACATCGCTTGAAGATAAAATCCAAATTTTAAATCGTTTAGAAGGCGGGGAAAAAATATCGTCTGTTGAAAAATCAACAAATTTGAATAAATCTCCAATTTGAACCTTAATATAAGGAAAATTAATATAAGGAATTAATTGATGTATCCATCTCAAATGCATTGTTAAACGAAAATAAGGAAAACGAATGGGTGCAAATCTCGATTTACAAGATGTGATAAAAGGGCTAAATTTGGCTAAAGAATTAGAACTTTATTTCATTCAAACTGATCGTTCAACGGTGCGCAGCGCAAAGTTTAAAAGAGAGTTAAGAAATTGCTTAACTCCCTATAGAGGTTTTAGTGGACTTAGAAAAAAAAAGCTACAATCGAAAACCAATGTGAAGATGAACTAAGTGATGAAGACATTTTGCCCATTAAAAGAAGACGAATTACGCGACTCATATCTGACAGCGATAATGAGTGTTGAAAGATTACATAATTTTACAAAAGTCATCATTGTTTTTGTTGAAAAACAGTCTTGTTTCATTTTTTTATCAATCCTTAAATAATTTATAATTTATTTTGTCTTTTGTATTTATTGGTCTCCATATAACGCGGTACGAATGCTGTGATTTGTACTAATTCCAAGTTTCTTATAGCGCGGTTTCCATACAATGCGGTAGATGATTTCCATAGAACACGCTACGAATTAGCCTGGTTTCCAAATAACGCGGTACGCACTCACCGGGTTATAGGAGGGTTGACTGTATTCTATTTTTTTAAATTAAATATGTAATTATTTTGAAATTATCACTAACCTATAGTAATATCAATATATATTGCCTTTGACAGTATTGTTATGAAATGGATATGTGACTGACTGAGTAAAACTTCCTTTGATAATATTACTTTGACTTAGGCTTATCAGGATTAGCTTAATTTATGATATTCGGGCATAATCGAATCGTCAATCAATCGCTCCGCCATACGAGATTTGCGATTACTCATCAAAAGCAGCAGATCAATAGGTTCAGAGGTCTGCGGCTCTCTCCATGCACAAACACGAACTTAGGAATAAATTACGCTGCGGTGAAAACAATTATAATTTGTTTTTTAACGAACCGCGCCAAAACATGCAAAAAGCGAACGTTTCCAACAGCCGCAGGCCTCCAGAAAATAAATAAGTATTAAAATTAAATTCGTCACACGAGACAACGAACGAATTGAGCTCTCTCTGTTTCTGCTTGGAAGACTTCTTCTCTTCGGGCACTTGAGTATTAAAGCGGCAGAGGTCTATTAAGCGTACAAGTGTTTCGGAGTTAACCAGAATCCAAGCCCTCCTCATCAAGCCCCCACGAGAAGTGGAGGGTAAAATAATTTAGTTACGTCCTTCACCCCAAAAAACAAACACAGAAAAAGGAACAAAGCAAACGTTACAAAAAAAAAGCATTTAACACAACGAAATTAGACGATGCTCGTATGAATGTATTTCCTGCGTTTGTTTTTTTTTTATTAATACCGCATCCGGTTTTGGTTTCCGGAACGCCGGAATTTATTGCGTCCGGGTTGGAGAGTTATCTCGGCAATATGCGATCCGTGATTAAAGGCAGCGGACACAAAAAAAATGTAATAAAAAATAAATTAGATCATAAATTGATTCGGATTTCGGCATTATCATACGTGAATGCAAATGGCAGAAAGGGTGCGAAATGCAGAAGGAAATTAACCCATTCGTAGGTGTCTGTCGTTTTTTTTGTTTTTTTTTTGGAGAGGCACCAGAGCTACCGATTGCGAAAGAGAAAAATGGCGAGGGAAACAGTGATTTCTTATTATTTATGTCCTCCAGGAGGGTTGGGTGCACGCCGGAATTACCGCCATTTATTACCGCGCCGTGCCTTTCTCTTAGACCACCCACCTTTTTTATTTTACTCTACTCTTTTCTTTTCATTTTAGGGTGGAATATTATTAATTTCGACCTGACGCAATTGCAAAAAAATCTGAATTATATGATTCAACCCAAAATGATCAACTCGAACGACTCAGTTTCCGAACAAAATAGTTCCTCGTTATACAAACTTGCAATGAAATTACTTGTGATAATTCAATTATTATGTAATAATAAGAAAAAAATCTTGTAGATATTCAAATCATTTTGCAGGAAGTTACATAACATTTCATTCAACAATAAAGTATGGAAAAAAAGTATTATATTTATCGAGTATCAAGGATAGAGAAAGTCTCAATCAACTCGTGTTTTTTTTTAGAAATTTAGCAGACATTTTCAGAAGCTTTCACAATAGAAATATTTGTTAATACGAATGGTAGTCGTTGCTAGTTTTTCATTTATGTGCAATTATGTAGTTAGCATACTTGGTTATTCTGTAGTTAAATAAAACGTGTACTTTCAATATCAAATATATCTTATAAATATATTTGATGAATAGAATCACCTTCAAACTAAAGTTCTAAATTAAGCTTTTAGAAACTTAGGATATTACCCGTAAGTATAGAAACTATTGTTTGATTCAATATTAGTAGTTCTAATATCACTTGAAACTTAGTTTTGGAATTGCTGATTTCATTACAAATATAGTTACTAACTTTGTAGTTAGAGTTTCTAAGGTTTGTATGGACTTCAATATGTAGAAAACTTAAGAATAAGTAGATAGTTAATTTTGATACACTTGTATAATAAACATATAAATATTTGTTATCGAAAAACTTTCCTCAATGTCTTTAGTTTTATTTTATATAAAGTATAATCAAAGAAACATGCTGAATTAGTTTAGGAAAGTTATAACAGGAATATCTATTATTGATTTCATATTATAGCATCACTTTTGAATGTATCAAACTTATATATTTTTTTTATGAAAATGCTATATATCAAGGTTGGGCACACATAAGGTGTGGATAAAGATTTTTGATTATCACATTTTCAACTATTTTCTATAAAACTGATGATGATTCGATGACTGCGCCACCACAGTGCAATTTTGTATAAGTGAAGTCTCATAGGTAATGGATAGGGCGGATATATCCGCCGTTCGTTCAATTTTCAATGGGAGTGATAGTTAACTCCACTAACACTTTTGCTATATAAAATTTATGTATGAAATATAAGTATGTAATATAAATTTCCTTAAATAACAATCATGTTAATAAACAATTTATTATTTCCAAGATACTAGAAAATCTATTGAATAATAAATAAAAATAATAATACGTTATTCTGGAAACATCTTTATAAGAATTGATTTTTTTGTTATCCGCTTTGCATTACGAAAAGAAAAAAATATGCCAAGGCGCTTTCTAAACATGCTACATCATCAGATTGTCAAAAGAAAGTCGAGAGAGTTAATTGCTGATTTCATTATAAATATAAATACTAACTTTGTAGTTAGAGCTTCTAAGGTATGTATGGACTTCAATATGTAGAAAACTTAAGAATAAGTAAATTGTTAATTTTGCTAAACTTGCATAATAAATATATAAACATTTGTTATATGGAAATCGATAAACTTTCCTCAATGTCTTTAGTTTTATTTTGTATAAAATATAATCAAAGAAACATGCTGAATCAGTATAGGAAATTTATAACAGGAATATCTATTATTGATTTCATATTATAATATCACTTTTGAATCTATCAAACTTAGGTTGTGCACACACAAGGTCAATTGGAGCATCATAGTTACATAGTATTAAATTTTTTGATTATCACATTTTCAACTATTTTCTATAAAACTGCTGTATATTATTATGTTGTGGCATATTTCGGTACCACAAGTAGCACCTCTACAGAACTAAAGTCAAAGCTTCTATAGTTCCATCTCAAAAAGACTAGTAGCGCCTCGATTAGTGCAATTTTGTATAAGCGAAGTTTCATATGTAAAAAATTGGGCGGATATATCCGCCGTTCGTTAAATTTTCAATGGGAGCGATAGTTAACTCCACTAACACCCTTGCTATATAAAAATTATGTATGAAATATAAGTATGTAATATAAATTTCCTTATATAACCATTATGTTAATAAACAATTTATTATTTCCAAGATACTACAAAATCTATTGAATAATAAATGAAAATAATAATACGTTATTCTGGAAACATCTTTATAAGAATTGATTTTTTTGTTATCCGCTTCGCATTACGAAAAGAAAAAAATATGGAGATTTGCCAAGGCGCTTTCTAAACATGCTTCATCATCAGATTGTCAAAAGAAAGTCGAGAGAGTTAAAACAATAAGGATGATACATAATTTACTCTCTCCATAAAGAAATGAGCGCTTCGAGGAAAAAAAACACAGAGGGAGAGATAGAGAAAAAAGTGCTACTGTTGTTTTTTCATTTGGAACGTAATTGAAAGAAGGAGAAGATGCAAAAAAAATGCTGCAAAGAGGAAGAAAACGAAAGAAATTCCGTTTTGTTTTTAATTGAAGTAGAAAAAGACGCGTCGGGATGGAAGAAAAAATACGAAAAATTAATTAACGTGAAACCGGTCGATGTTTTCTCTCTATCTCTCTCCAGCACTAAGTATTTTGTATATGTTCCATTCTTTTTCGTTTTATGATGGTTTTTTTTTCACGTCGGCTGTTGCTTTCGCCGTTATTAAAATTAAATATTAATTCGGTAACCGACGAACTTTGTCCCCTGCTTTTGTTATGAAAAACGCAGTTTTTAATCTCTTTTTCTGTAATCTTTTATTCTTTTTCATGATTTAATTAAAGATGTTTTAAATTACAATAACTATGGCTTATTTATTTAATAAATTATATAAAAAAAATGTCATAAAAGAAGCGTTACTATTTTGTTTAAAAATAACTTTGAAATTAAATGATAAAAATAATAATATTCCACAAATTGATTACTTAATATTTCTAGATTTGTGTCTATTATTATATTAGTAAAAAATTTACAGCTGGTTACTATATAAATGCAATTAATTATATTGAAAAAATCTAATCTAATTTTCATAGTTTTCTAATGAAAATCATTAAAAATAACGAAAATTAACTTTATTTTAAGATATAGAACAAGATTTGAAAAAAATACAACTAAAAATAAACATGACATGACTAAATAATAAACATGACAAAAAGATTGATTTTTATAAATATGTTATTTCTATAAATATATTAATATTTTATTTATTTTTGTAATAAATAAATAATACCAAGAGTTTATTTTGTTATTTAGTGCAAAGCTTTCAACAAATCACGTAATCAATCATTGCGTAAATGTATGTCGGGTATGTGTATGTTTTTATAAATGTGTATAAAAAACATCAATCATTATATAAAGCATTTTGACGAATAATTTACTACTGCTGTATTGATTTTCGTATCGATATTAACAGATTTATTATGCAGGTCATGACAGAGTGATCAATAACATTCCAGTATTAAAGTGTACAGCAAAATGTACATTGTTTATACATCATTTCCTATATATAACTTGTGCATATTTATTATGTAATACAATAAATATAAAATAATAAGCGAAATGTTTACGTTATTGTATATATTCATTCATAAATTTTTATTTATGTTATTTATTTAATAATTTTTACTGTTAATTTCTGGTTTATTGTATTAATTTCATTGTTATTCGTGCACTATGTTATATTAATTTCATGATACATCAATTCTTCGCATAGTGCGGTTTCGATTAGTCCGGATTCACTATTATCAAACTAATTTTTTATTGACAAAATTATACTAAATTTTACAAAATTAGTAGTAGAAAATTATTCGTTTATAAATAAATGATCTTTTTTTCTTTAAATAGTCAATTTGGTTTTAACGTCCTCAATTAGTCCGGAACAGCACTATACGAAGTATTGTAGATGATCTTTTAAGATTTCAATTAGGTTTTAATGTCCTCGATTAGTTCGAATTCAAACAGTTAGGGTTATTTGCGGAATCCGCACTATGCGAGGTATTGTTGATGATCTTTCTTTTTCGTTATAGAATCCAGAACCCGCACTGTGCAAAATATTGTAGATGAACTTTTTTTCTTTATAAAATTTAGACACTTTTTATGCTTTCAATTCGGTTTTAACGTCCTCGATTAGTTCGGATTCAAACAGTTAGGGTTATTTGCGGAATCCGCACTATGCGAGGTATTGTTGATGATCTTTTTTTTACGTTGTATAGTCCGGAACCCGCACTATGCGAAGTATTGTAGATGATCTTATTTCTTTATACAATTTAGACTTTTGTATGCTTTCAATTCGGTTTTAACGTCTTCCATTGGTTCCGTTTCAAACAGTTAGGGTTATTTGCGGAATCCGCACTATACGAGGTATTGTTGATGATCTTTCTTTTTCGTTATACAGTCCGGAATCCGCACTATGCGAAGTATTGTAGATGATCTTTTTTTTTTCTTTATATAGTTTAGACTCTTTTTATGCTTTCAATTCGGTTTTAACGTCCTCGATTAGTACGGTTTCAAACAGTTAGGGTTATTTGCGAAATCCGGACTATGCGAGGTATTGTAGATGATCTTTCTTTTTCGTTATACAGTCCGGAATCCGCACTATGCGAAGAATTGTAGATGATATTTGTATCTATTATACAGTTTAGTCTCTTTATATGCTTTTCATTGGGTTTTAAGGTCCTCAATTAGTCCGGTTTCAAACAGTTATTTGTGCAACTCGTACTATGCGAGGTATTGTTGTATTTAGAAATTTAATAATTACTTATTGTTTGCTATTTGTAGAGTAGACTGAAGATAATCTTACCTAGAACATACATGAATCCTTCGACGGTCATCGTGTAAAAGTTGGGTGCATCAGAGGAAACCTCGCACCTATATCGTCCCGTGTGCTCAGGCTTCAGGTTTCTCAACACGATCGAGTTCTCATTGGATTTGGCCAACTGCAATTAATGCGAATCAAGTGTGTTTGTCCCATCTGGCCGAAGGATGTTTACTCACGTCCACGTCAATATCCTGGAAAGGGAAGACCTGGGTACTCGGCAGCTCCTTTGGGATGTACCTGTAGAACTCGCGGCTGCCCTTGTACCACTTCAGTGTGTACAAGGGCTCCTCCTCCAAGTTGTAACGGCATTGCAGCGTAACGGTATCGCCGACTTTGACGGCCTGCGGCACGATGACTTCAACGTCCTTCAGAGCTTCCACCCCAACGTCATCACCTGAAGCAGAAGAAACAGAAATAATAAATAAATATATATTTAGTTAGTTGGTAATGGAAACTTCGGGATTGTGGAAATCTGAGGCAATGGGGAGAAACTTGAAAGAAAATAAACATCGGATTGTTTTGCTTTAATTAAAATGATTGGTTTTCCACAAGGGATCCTCAATATAAAGATTGAACTGAGACGAACAGATGGTCGTATTCGCATGGTTTGTGTATGCGTGTGTGTATTTTCATAAGGAATCTTCACGTTAAAAACAATAACAATTTATATTTTACTCTCTTTGATCCATTTTTTATACCAATAAATAAACATTTTGAATTCATTGAAAATTACGTAATTATCTTAAATAAACCAAATTCTAATATTAAACCTGACTATTTATTTCAACAAAAATCAACACATCTATAAAAATACATAATATTGAAGTTGGTAGTAAAAATTTAGTAATTTATTATTAATAGTTTTGTTTTTCAAAAGTGACTTAAGTTTAAGAAACACTAACTTCTATAAACAATTAAATATTTATTTTCTTCATTTAAATACAAAATAATAGAAGCAAATAATTTAAATTGGATACAAATAATATTAATAAAACTAACAAACTGAATATTTTAGTTGATAATAAATACTTCTACTATAAACAATATGAATTGTCTAACCTTATAATGGGAATATTGCGAAATCCGGTGACCATACAATGCAGATATTATGTTTGACCGTTGTAGTGGATGTAATCTCAATTGAGTGTTAGCTAAAGCTGCATCGAGCTGTGTTGGATGCAATTGTTGGTCTTACTGAATCAATGCATTCATAAATGGATTTGTATGTACATGAAATATACAACTATATTATACTAGATTGTAGTGAAATTAACGTATGTATGGACTAGATTTTATGCAGATGGTTTAAGCAAAATTACCGTTGAAGTATTGTTTATTATCATTGACATTACAGCATAAATTTGTAAAATAACGATTACGTAAATATTATACAATTGAATTCTTTTCAGTTTAACTTTCAAAGTTTATAGATATGATGAAAACTTTATTTTCTTTTGAATATTATTCAAGAAATTTATATAATACTTAAGTTTATATCAAATTATTAATTCATATTAAGAAATAAACATTCTTTATATAAAAAAGACGTTTTAATAAAAAAAAAAATTATGTAATGGAAATAAAGAAATTTTTACCATTTTTTTCTTAACTTTATATTATTAATTTCTTAATTCAGTAAATACTGAAAAGTGTTTAAGATTCTACTAAATCTTATTATATTAATATACGTATTAAAAAAATGGAAAAGTAAGTATTCCAAATTAAGAAAAAGTATTATTCTAAATTTTCTATTATTAATTTGTAAATTTAGAAAATTGAGAAAAATAGATGAGATTTTTCGAAATTTTCTGTTACTAATTTCTTAATTCAGAAAATAAAGAAAAGCACATAAGATTTTTCTATGTTTTTTATTAATTATTTCTTAATTCAAGGAAATTGAGAAAATAAGTAAAATTCTATAAAAAAAATTATTATCAATTTCAAAATTGAGAAAAAATAGATGAAATTCTTCTAAATTTTCTATTACTAATTTCTTAATTCAGAAAATTAAGAAAAGTATATAAGATACTTCATTTTTTTAAAATTATTTATTTCTTAATTCAAGAAAATTGAGAAAATAGATGAGATTTAATAAAATGTTGTATTACCAATTTCAAAATTAAGAAAATTATATAAGATTCTTCTAAATCTTATAATTTCATGTTCTTTATTAAAAGATATATATATGAGATTTTTTTACATTATACTCTTAATATTGCTTATTAAGAAAAGTACAACAATAAAAATTGTAGTCAATTCAATAAATGTATATAAATTCAGATTTGACTTATTTCATCTGTAAATTTAGAAAAGCAAAGATTTAAGTCAACTTTAAGTGACATTTTCATGATGGAAAGTTAAGGAATGAGGATGAAGTTTGCGGAACTATTTTATGGAAAATGTTATGTTCAACAGGATTTAATGCTTTGGTTCATTTACGGTTCAAAGTTTAAAGAGTTATTGCACGTCGCGAACGTGAATTACTAAATGACATTAGACGTTAGCGTTATGTGTATAAACCGCGCGCGGTGTATGTAATAGTTGGCAGTTGTTGTTGTTACCGGTGTAAGAGCATGCAATTTGTATGCTGAGCTAGCGTGATGGATTAATCCTTAAGGTTTAAGGTGTGTGTGTTCTCGTTGCGGAGTGCGGTTTGCTAAGCAATCATAATGAATTCTTCATAAGACCTTAAGCGTTAATCGCGCACGAAAATGTTTACATCGCACTATTACAAGGGATCACGGAGGGCGCAACGCACGCCCGGGGAATACCCGACCGTTAAAACGCCGCAGCAGCAGCCGCCGCCGCCGCCTTCAGCGCACCGTTTCAAGCCGCCCCCCGTTCTCATTTATAATACACGGCAAACACGTTAACACCGAGCGCGTTATGACTCAATTCCTTGCAACAATTAGCCCAAAACTATTACACTATTATCGGCGTGGGGAGAGCGAAGAGTTTTGTAACGCTAATTGCGCGCACCCTAAAACACTCAAGAACTTCTGCCGAACAACCACGAACCTTGGAGATACATAAATAACTAACGAATCCCTAAACCATTTTCTTCCTACTCAGTTACATAATCTTCATATCTTATTCAAGGACACAACTTAACGTATTTATTTTTCATTATTTTATATACAAAACTAATAAAATAGGACCGAAAACCGAACCTTGTGGAACAATTGAAAAAAATATTTTTTTCCAATTTTAATCAAAATTTCCTTTACAAT
>NW_017095839.1:23647-29289 GCF_001412225.1 Nicrophorus vespilloides
AATATCTAAAATATATAATCAAATATTACTTGTTTTTTTTTCTTCTCTTTCTAAAGCTGTAATTGCACGTGCGGCTTAAAACGTTCAGAAAAGAACTATTACGAAGAATCCATTCAATCAGCTTAATTATCCGTGGGATGGAGATATAAAGAAGTTCGGGGTCCCTCTTTCTTCCCGCTTTTTCTTCGCAGATATGAATAATAAATTAGCAAAAGTTATGGATGAATAACATCATCAAAGATGCTGCCTCTGCGATTCTTCTCCACCATTTTCTTTCTTTTTCTCCCGCCCACCTACTTTCTACAGAAATTGGTGATTATTATTTTCCCTTCCACCCCTACAATTCGCAAAAGACAAATAGTAATTACATCATTCAATCAAGCATAAAGTTAATATGGGTTTATTTAACATTTATCTAACTAAACTTTCATATTTATTTAAATAATTTAAACATTTTCATACATAATTTTATTGATTTATTTTTATTTTTTAGTTTGTCTTTTATTGAAAAAATAAGCTTTAAATTTAAATTTTAAGTAATATTTCTTAATTAGAAAAAAAAACGTATTGCAGTTACTTCTCGTGATTTATGATACATGTATTCCTATTTGTATTTTCGATCCAATTTGATGCTAATCTCAGAAATGTAGTTTTACATGCATGTAATTGGGAAGCTTGCACTGAGCAGATTTATGGCTTTGGTGTATTCAGATAATCTTGTTGTACATCTCATGAAATCTCTGGATTATCCCCAATAAAATACAAAAAATTCTTGTATTCTATAACTATTCGTTAAGTACTAATTTTGTTTATATTTTTTTTATATTATAGAATTCTTTAAATTTATATGTTAAATTTTTAATATAAATATTATGTTTTTTTTTTCTAAAATTTCTGTTTTTTCTGATTTAAAGAGAGAATAAATGAACATTTCGAAAGTATATGTAAATTGAATTTGATTGAGTTAAATTATCATGTATTTAGCTAAAGTTATGTTTAAATATTTAATATAATACTTTCTTTATATTATGATCTAAGAACATTTTGTAAATTTGATTTAATATAACTAAAAAAAAGCACGTCTAAAGTGGCTTTAATTTGTAAAGTTGTAGAAATTTATTGCTTGGGGTATAAAATGAAAACAGCAATTATAATTATTCATCGGGCTAATAAATCTAACGAGCCAAGGATAATCGTCGTTTCGGTAATCCGTCAATGTCTTCTACCCCTTTTCACGGCGAAACAAGAAGTCAGTCGTACAGAGAGAGAATCCAGAATTCCCGCATTCAACGTAATAACACACAATCGATGCACGAACACAATGGACGCCAAAGTTACGTGCTATTACACATAATCTTTGTTAGCAGAACTTACGAACAACGAAAAAAAAAATGTATAGCAAACGAGGTTTTAACATATGTAAAATGAAGAAACAAAAGATATTCAATTTTGTACCAAACTTCTTTCTAAATAGTTTTAGAATTTTACATGAATAAAACTTAGGAAATTATATCTACTGTTTACTCAATATAATGTTACTTTTTTTTAAATGTTGACAGCAAATTCACTACTTGAATGTTTGTCTTTAATTTACGTATTCAAACATATTTGAATCATTCGTGTCTGTTGGAAACTTATAGCTTCAATTTTTAACTTATTCGGTTTCGATATTGAAAGAAAACCAAAGTTGTTACAATTATACCCATATTCACGATTCAATACTTGAATACTTGTCTTTAATTAACATATTCAAAGATATATCAGTCATTGGAGAATGTCGAGAAAATCGATATAAACTGAAAATCTTAATTTTTCAATTTTGAAAGCGAATTGTAAGAAAGCTCTTTAAATAAATTTTATTCAAAGAATATTTGCATTTCATTTACATATTCCAATATATTTCAGTCATTCATGAACATTGACAAAATTGCTAAAAACTTATAGTCTCAATTTTTCAATTTTGGCATAGAATGACAAGAAAACCAAAAAAGCTACAATTGTGCACATAAATAAATTGTATTCCATAAATCTTCATCTTTAATTTACATATTCAAACATATTTCAGTCATTGGTGAATGTCGAGAAAATCGATATAAACTGAAAATCTTAATTTTTCAATTTTGAAATCGAATTGTAAGAAAGCCAGAAAAGCTATAATTATTTACATAAATAAATTTTATTCAATGAATGTTTGCATTTCATTTACATATTCAAATATATTTCAGTCATCATGAACATTGACAAAATTGTTAAAAACTATTTCCTCAATTTTTCAATTTTGACATAGAATTACAAGAAAACCAAAAAAGCTACGATTGTGCACATAAATAAATTGTATTCCATATTCTTCATCTTTAATTTATATATTCTACCATATTTCAATCATTCATGGTTGTTGAAAAAATCACTAAAAATTTTACAAATTTTCAAATTTGATAGCGAATTACAAGAAAACCATGAAAACTACAATTATACCATTACGTACGTTTTATTATCCAAGCATTTCTGTTTAATTTACGTATTAAATCATGTTTCAATGAATCGAGATAATCCATAAATTTAACTCATAATTTTTTTAACAATTTTTATTTTTATCTCTTTCAAATTTACTTTTAATTGGATTTAAATCAGAAGTAATTTAACTCCTAATCCTTATTAGCTCAGATCAAAAAACTTTTCCAAAAACTTCCCTAATACCAATTTATTACATGTAGAAAAGAATATGCGAATCTTGGAAGAAGCACTTCTTCAATTAATATCCCAGTTGTTCCATTAATCATCGCAGACACCATTCACGGCGAATAATATTTGTAATATCTCTTGGAAAAGTAAATGCCTTTTGGGAAATGGTCCTGAACATTCCGCATCGAAACGAAATGAAGTTCATTTCATCCTCTTTCCACCACCATCACCGACAGAGAAGAAACGACGCAAGAGCATGACGGCATCATAGACAATGGGCGAAGTTCCGTCGAACTATTCTATTTAATTTAATTTGCATTTCATCTCGGGGATTCCCCCTCCAAAAACGTCGTCGAATACGTCTCGAGATGGGTGAAAGGAGGAGGAATCGCTGAACGATTCACGACACGAGCGCCGATTTAATTTCAGACAATGCGACAGATTTTGACAAATTTAGCGCAAACCCAGCGCGAATCACAGTTTGATCGGATTCTCGCTTCTTACGTTCCATTTGCAAATTCAATTCATTATCTAATCAATTGTCATTCAATGTAAGTAATAATGCTTAAACATTATTTGATTTGCCAGTAATTACATTACAAATAAATTAGTGTTGATTATGAAAACATATTTTTAAACTTCAAAATGAAATCATTTAAATTTGGGGAATAATTTTGTGATGTGGTGACAACCGTAATCCTTCTTGGAGGCATGAGATGATAATGAATGTAATTGAATAGTAGAGAATGATAAACGAAGTGATACATCTTTCGGTAATCGAAACATCCTGTTAAACCGGCGGTTAAATATAGACTTCTTCCATGGGTCATCTTATAATTGTCTTCCAAGTCTAGTACCTAAGGTTCATAAAAAAGTATAGGAATTACGGAAATACGTATTTTGTGGCAACATCTAGAACACACAACAACCTCAATACTGCTCTGCTATATAGAATGAGATAGTAATGAATTTGTAAAGTGAATGTAATTGGATTTGTTGAATGGTATAAGAAACGATCTGCTCCGAAGAGATACATCTTTGGGTATTCAAAACATCTCGTTAAACGTATAAATATAGAACCTTAAGTTTCGACAATAATTCATCTTTTGATTATCTTAATATAGCCATAATTGATCACTTTTACATCAGACTCAGTACTTAGGGCGCACTAGAATGTATAGGACCAACAAAAAGGTATTGAATTAGGGAAATATGTATTTTGATGTTAAGTTAAGTGCAGGTGATTTGGTGCCTAGAACCCACGACAACTTTAATGCAGCCCAGCCGCCAGATGGTAATGAATTTGTAAAGTGAATGTAATTGGATCTGTTGAGTGTAAAAAACGATGTGCTCCGAAGTGGTACATCTTTGGGTATTCAAAACATCTCGTTAAACGGGCGTATAAATATGGAACCTTCGTGTCGACACTAACTCATCTTATAATTGTCTTAATATAGCCATAATTGATCACTTTTACATTAGGCTCAGTACTTAAGGCGCAGTAGAATGTATAGGGCCCACTAAAAAGTTTTGGATTAGGGAAATACGTATATTTTTGTTAAGTTAAGTGTAGGTGATCTGTGCCTAGGACCCACAATAACTTTAATGCCGCCAAATGGTAATGCATTTGTAATGTGAATGTAATTGGATCTGTAAGTGTAAAAAACGATGTGCCTCGAAGTGATATATCTTTCGGTATTCGAAATATGTCCTTAAACGGACGGTTAAAAATAGAATCTTTCCGTTTCAGCACTAATCCGTGAGTCATGTTATAATAGTTTTCTAATATTAATATAGTCATAATTGAATACTTGTATATTTCGCTTAATACCTAGGGCCCACAAAAAGTCTATTGGAATTAGGTAAATACAAAGTTTGTGATGTGGTGAAAAGGACCCACAATAACCTGAATGCGGCGCTGCTATAAACTACCAGATTGTAATGAATTTGTAAAGTGAATGTAATTGGATCTGTTGAGTGTAAAAAACGATGTGCTCCGAAATGATACATCTTTCGGTATTCGAAGCATGTCGTTAAACGGACGGTTAAAAATAGAATCCTTCCGTTTCAGCACTAATCCGTGAGTCATGTTATAATAGTTTTCTAATATTAATATAGTAATAATTGATTACTTGTACATTTGGCTTAATACCTAGGGCCCACAAAAAGTGTATTAGAATTAGGTGAATACAAAGTTTGTGTTGTGGTAAAAAGGACACACAATAACCTGAATGCGGCGCTGCTATAACCTACCAGATTGTAATGATTTTGTAAAGTAAATGTAATTGGATGTGTTGAATGGTTGAGTGTGAAAAACGATGTGCCCTGACGTTATTCATCTTTCGGTATTCGAAGCATCTCGTTAAACGGACGGTTAAAAATAGAATCCTTCCGTTTAGGCACTAATCCATAAATTATGTTATAATAGTTTTCTAATATTAATATAGTCATAATTGATTACTTGTATATTTGGCTTAATACTTAGGGCCCACAAAAACAATATTGGAATTAGGTGAATACAAAGTTTATGGTGTGGTGCAAAGGGCCCACGATAACCTGAATGCGGCGCTGCTATAAACTACCAGATTGTAATGAATTTGTAAAGTGAATGTAATTGAATATGTTGAATGGTTGAGTGTGGAAAACGATGTGCCGCGAAGTGATACATCTTTCGGTATTCGAAGCATGTCGTTAAACGGACGGTTAAAAATAGAATCCTTCCGTTTCAGCACTAATCCGTGAGTCATGTTATAATAGTTTTCTAATATTAATATAGTCATAAATGATTACTTGTACATTTGGCTTAATACCTAGGGCCCACAAAAAGTGTATTGGAATTAGGTGAATACAAAGTTTGTGATGTGGTGAAAAGGACCCACAATAACCTGAATGCGGCGCTGCTATAAACTATCAGATTGTAATGAATTTGTAAAGTGAATGTAATTGGATCTGTTGAATGG